>NW_027551938.1:0-62159 GCF_045843805.1 Urocitellus parryii | reverse complement strand
ACTTTCATTGAAAGGGGTTGCCAAGCTTCCAAAAAACTACGAGTTTCCTGAAATCTCAACAAACATTTTTTCACCAATCTTGATGATACTTGCAGGTAATGATCAGTAATCCAATCCCACTTGGCTCACCAAATTTCGTTCTTCTAGGTTAAACCGTTCCTTTGCAGTAACCGTTTTCATGTTTAGGTTTCACTCTGTTTTCTCCTATATGGATACATGTAGTTGGAACTCTAAATCAAACACGGTTTGTGCTAGCTCTTTGAAACTTGGCACAATAATGTAGTTCCAAGTTCTATGGCTATGGTTTGTGTCCTATGGAAGTAGCCCCAAGCAGAGACTGACGAGAATCACTTTCATTGAAAGGGGTTGCCAAGCTTCCAAAAATACTACGAGTTTCCTGAAATCTCACCAAACATTTTTTCACCAATCTTGATGATACTTGCAGGTAATGATCAGTACACCAATCCCACTTGGCTCACCAAATTTCGTTCTTCTAGGTTAAACCGTTCCTTTGCAGGAACCGTTTTCATGTTTAGGTTTCACTCTGTTTTCTTATATAAGGATACATGTAGTTGGAACTCCAAATCAAACACGGTTTGTGCTAATTCTTTGAAACGTGGCACAATAATGTAGTTCCAAGTTCTATCGCTATGGTTTGTGTCCTATTGAAGTAGCCCCAAGCAGAGACTGACGAGAAACACTTTCATTGAAAGGGGTTGCCAAGCTTCCGTAAAACTACGAGTTTCCTGAAATCTCAGCAAACATTTTTTCACCCAATCTTGATGATACTTGCAGGTAATGATCAGTACACCAATCACACTTGGCTCACCAAATTTCATTCGTCTAGGTTAAACCGTTCCTTTGCAGTTACCGTTTTCATGTTTAGGTTTCACTCTGTTTTCTCCTATATGGATACATGTAGTTGGAACTCTAAATCAAACACGGTTTGTGCTAGCTCTTTGAAACTTGGCACAATAATGTAGTTCCAAGTTCTATCGCTATGGTTTGTGTCCTATTGAAGTAGCCCCAAACAGAGACTGACGATAATCACATTCATTGAAAGGGGTTGCCAAGCTTCCAAAAAAATTCGAGTTTCCTGAAATCTCAGCAAACATTTTTTCACCCAATCTTGATGATACTTGCAGGTAATGATCAGTACACCAATCCCACTTGGCTCACCAAATTTCGTTCTTCTAGGTTAAACCGTTCCTTTGCAGCAACCGTTTTCATGTTTAGGTTTCACTCTCTTTTCTCCTATATGGATACATGTAGTTGGAACTCTAAATCAAACGCGGTTTGTGCTAGCTCTTTGAAACTTGGCACAATAATGTAGTTCCATGTTCTATCGCTATGGTTTGTGTCCTATTGAAGTAACCCCAAGCAGAGACTGACGAGAATCACTTTCATTGAAAGTGGTTGCCAAGCTTCCGTAAAACTATGAGTTTCCTGAAATCTCAGCAAACATTTTTTCACCCAATCTTGATGATACTTGCAGGTAATGATCAGTACTCCAATCCCACTTGGCTCACCAAATTTCGTTCTTCTAGGTTAAACCGTTCCTTTGCAGTAACCGTTTTCATGTTTAGGTTTCAATCTGTTTTCTCCTATATGGATACATGTAGTTGGAACTCTATATAAAATACGGATTGTGCTAGCTCTTTGAAACTTGGCACAATAATGTAGTTCCAAGTTCTATGGCTATGGTTTGTGTCCTATTGAAGTAGCCCCAAGCAGAGACTGACGAGAATCACTTTCATTGAAAGGGGTTGCCAAGCTTCCAAAAAACTACGAGTTTCCTGAAATCTCAGCAAACATTTTTTCACCAATCTTGATGATACTTGCAGGTAATGATCAGTAATCCAATCCCACTTGGCTCACCAAATTTCGTTCTTCTAGGTTAAACCGTTCCTTTGCAGTAACCGTTTTCATGTTTAGGTTTCACTCTCTTTTCTCCTATATGGATACATGTAGTTGGAACTCTAAATCAAACGCGGTTTGAGCTAATTCTTTGAAACTTGGCACAATAATGTAGTTCCAAGTTCTATCGCTATGGTTTGTGTCCTATTGAAGTAGCCCGAAGTAGAGACTGACGAGAATCACTTTCATTGAAAGGGGTTGCCAAGCTTCCGTAAAACTACGAGTTTCCTGAAATCTCAGCAAACATTTTTCACCCAATCTTGATGATACTTGCAGGTAATGATCAGTACACCAATCCCACTTGGCTCACCAAATTTCGTTCTTCTAGGTTAAACCGTTCCTTTGCAGTAACCGTTTACATGTTTAGGTTTCACTCTCTTTTCTCCTATATGGATACATGTAGTTGGAACTCTAAATCAAACACGGTTTGTGCTAGCTCTTGGAAACTTGGCACAATAATGTAGTTCCAAGTTCTATCGCTATGGTTTGTGTCCTATTGGAAGTAGCCCGAAGCAGAGACTGACGAGAATCAGTTTCATTGAAAGGGGTTGCCAAGCTTCCAAAAAACTACGAGTTTCCTGAAATCTCAGCAAACTTTTTTTCACCCAATCTTGATGATACTTGCAGTTAATGATCAGTACACCAATCCCACTTGGCTCACCAAATTTCGTTCTTCTAGGTTAAACCGGTCCTTTGCAGTAACCGTTTTCATGTTTAGGTTTCACTTTATTTTCTCCTATATGGATACATATATTTGGAACTCTAAATCAAACACGGTTTGTGCTAGCTCTTTGAAACTTGGCACAATAATGTAGTTCCAAGTTCTATGGCTATGGTTTGTGTCCGATGGAAGTAGCCCCAAGCAGAGACTGACGAGAATCACTTTCATTGAAAGGGGTTGCCAAGCTTCCCAAAAACTACGAGTTTCCTCAAATCTCAGCAAACATTTTTTCACCAAACTTGATGATACTTGCAGATAATGATCAGTACACAAATCCCACTTGGCTCACCAAATTTCGTTCTTCTAGGTTAAACGGTTCCTTTTTAGCAACCGTTTTCATGTTTAGGTTTCACTCTGTTTTCTCCTATATGGATACATGTAGTTGGAACTCTAAATCAAACACGGTTTGTGCTAATTCTTTGAAACTTGGCACAATAATGTAGTTCCAAGTTCTATGGCTATGGTTTGTGTCCTATTGATGTAGCCCCAAGCAGAGACTGACGAGAATCACTTTCATGAAAGGGGTTGCCAAGCTTCCAAAAAACTACGAGTTTCCTGAAATCTCAGCAAACATTTTTTGACCAATCTTGATGATACTTGCAGGTAATGATCAGTAATCCAGTCCCACTTGGCTCACCAAATTTCGTTCTTCTAGGTTAAACCGTTCCTTTGCAGTAACCGTTTTCATGTTTAGGTTTCACTCTGTTTTCTCCTACATGGATACATGTAGTTGGAACTCTAAATCAAACACGGTTTGTGCTAGCTCTTTGAAACTTGGCACAATAATGTAGTTCCAAGTTCTATGGCTATGGTTTGTGTCCGATGGAAGTAGCCCCAAGCAGAGACTGACGAGAATCACTTTCATTGAAAGGGGTTGTCAAGCTTCCCAAAAACTACGAGTTTCCTCAAATCTCAGCAAACATTTTTTCACCAAACTTGAAGATACTTGCAGATAATGATCAGTACACAAATCCCACTTGGCTCACCAAATTTCGTTCTTCTAGGTTAAACGGTTCCTTTTTAGCAACCGTTTTCATGTTTAGGTTTCACTCTGTTTTCTCCTATATGGATACATGTACTTGGAACTCTAAATCAAACGCGGTTTGTGCTAGCTCTTTTAAACTTGGCACAATAATGTAGTTCCAAGTTCTATGGCTATGGTTTGTGTCCTATTGAAGTAGCCCCAAGCAGAGACTGACGAGATACACTTTCATTGAAAGGGGTTGCCAAGCTTCCAAAAAAACTACGAGTTTCCTGAAATCTCAGCAAACATTTTTTCACCAATCTTGATGATACTTGCAGGTAATGATCAGTACACCAATCCCACTTGGCTCACCAAATTTCGTTCTTCTAGGTTAAACCGTTCCTTTGCAGTAACCGTTTTCATGTTTAGATTTCACTCTGTTTTCTCCTATATGGATACATGTAGTTGGAACTCTAAATCAAACACGGTTTGTGCTAATTCTTTGAAACTAGGCACAATAATGTAGTTCCAAGTTCTATCACTATGGTTTGTGTCCTATTGAAGTAGCCCCAAGCAGAGACTGACGAGAATCACTTTCAATGAAAGGGGTTGCCAAGCTTCCGTAAAACTACGCGTTCCTGAAATCTCAGCAAACATTTTTCACCCAATCTTGATGATACTTGCAGGTAATGATCAGTACACCAATCCCACTTGGCTCACCAAATTTCGTTCTTCTAGGTTAAACCGTTCCTTTGCAGTAACCGTTTTCATGTTTAGGTTTCACTCTGTTTTCTCCTATATGGATACATGTAGTTGGAACTCTAAATCAAACACGGTTTGTGCCTGCTCTTTAAAACTTGGCACAATAATGTAGTTCCAAGTTCTATGGCTATGGTTTGTGTCCTATTGAAGTAGCCCGAAGCAGAGACTGACGAGAATCACTTTCATTGAAAGGGGTTGCCAAGCTTCCGTAAAACTACGAGTTTCCTGAAATCTCAGCAAACTTTTTTTCACCCAATCTTGATGATACTTGCAGTTAATGATCAGTACACCAATCCCACTTGGCTCACCAAATTTCGTTCTTCTAGGTTAAACCGGTCCTTTGCAGTAACCGTTTTCATGTTTAGGTTTCACTTTATTTTCTCCTATATGGATACATATAGTTGGAACTCTAAATCAAACACGGTTTGTGCTAGCTCTTTGAAACGTGGCACAATAATGCAGTTCCTAGTTCTATCGCTATGGTTTGTGTCCTATTGAAGTAGCCCCAAGCAGAGACTGACGAGAATCAAATTCATTGAAATTGGTTGCCAAGCTTCCAAAAAACTACGAGTTTCCTGAAATCTCAGCAAACATTTTTTCACCCAATCTTGATGATACTTGCAGATCATGATCAGTACACCAATCCCACTTGGCTCACCAAATTTCGTTCTTCTAGGTTAAACCGTTCCTTTGTAGCAACCGTTTTCATATTTAGGTTTCCCTCTATTTTCTCCTATATGGATACTTGTAGTTGGAACTCTAAACCAAACGCGGTTTGTGCTAGCTCTTTGAAACTTGGCACAATAATGTAGTTCCAAGTTCTATCGCTATGGTTTGTGTCCTATTGAAGTAGCCCCAAGCAGAGACTGACGAGAATCACTTTCATTGAAAGGGGTTGCCAAGCTTCCGTAAAACTACGAGTTTCCTGAAATCTCAGCAAACATTTTTTCACCCAATCTTGATGATACTTGCAGGTAATGATCAGTACACCAATCCCACTTGGCTCACCAAATTTCGTTCTTCTAGGTTAAACCGTTCCTTTGCAGTAACCGTTTTCATGTTTAGGTTTCACTCTGTTTTCTCCTATATGGATACATGTAGTTGGAACTCTAAATCAAACGCGGTTTGTGCTAGCTCTTTGAAACTTGGCACAATAATGTAGTTCCAAGTTCTATCGCTATGGTTTGTGTCCTATTGAAGTAGCCCGAAGCAGAGACTGACGAGAATCACTTTCATTGAAAGGGGTTGCCAAGCTTCCGTAAAACTACGAGTTTCCTGAAATCTCAGAAAACTTTTTTTTCACCCAATCTTGATGATACTTGCAGTTAATGATCAGTACACCAATCCCACTTGGCTCACCAAATTTCGTTCTTCTAGGTTAAACCGGTCCTTTGCAGTAACCGTTTTCATGTTTAGGTTTCACTTTATTTTCTCCTATATGGATACATATAGTTGGAACTCTAAATCAAACACGGTTTGTGCTAGCTCTTTGAAACGTGGCACAATAATGCAGTTCCTAGTTCTATCGCTATGGTTTGTGTCCTATTGAAGTAGCCCCAAGCAGAGACTGATGAGAATCAAATTCATTGAAATTGGTTGCCAAGCTTCCAAAAAACTACCAGTTTCCTGAAATCTCAGCAAACATTTTTTCACCCAATCTTGATGATACTTGCAGATCATGATCAGTACACCAATCCCACTTGGCTCACCAAATTTCGTTCTTCTAGGTTAAACCGTTCCTTTGTAGCAACCGTTTTCATATTTAGGTTTCCCTCTATTTTCTCCTATATGGATACTTGTAGTTGGAACTCTAAACCAAACGCGGTTTGTGCTAGCTCTTTGAAACTTGGCACAATAATGTAGTTCCAAGTTCTATCGCTATGGTTTGTGTCCTATTGAAGTAGCCCGAAGCAGAGACTGACGAGAATCACTTTCATTGAAAGGGGTTGCCAAGCTTCCGTAAAACTACGAGTTTCCTGAAATCTCAGCAAACATTTTTTCACCCAATCTTGATGATACTTGCAGGTAATGATCAGTACACCAATCCCACTTGGCTCACCAAATTTCGTTCTTCTAGGTTAAACCGTTCCTTTGCAGTAACCGTTTTCATGTTTAGGTTTCACTCTGTTTTCTCCTATATGGATACATGTAGTTGGAACTCTAAATCAAACACAGTTTGTGCTAGCTCTTTGAAACTTGGCACAATAATGTAGTTCCAAGTTCTATCGCTATGGTTTGTGTCCTATTGAAGTAGCCCCAAGCAGAGACTGACGAGAATCACTTTCATTGAAAGGGGTTGCCAAGCTTCCAAAAAACTACGAGTTTCCTGAAATCTCAGCAAACATTTTTTCACCAATCTTGATGATACTTGCCGGTAATGATCAGTAATCCAATCCCACTTGGCTCACCAAATTTCGTTCTTCTAGGTTAAACCGTTCCTTTGCAGTAACCGTTTTCATGTTTAGGTTTCACTCTCTTTTCTCCTATATGGATACATGTAGTTGGAACTCTAAATCAAACGCGGTTTGTGCTAATTCTTTGAAACTTGGCACAATAATGTAGTTCCAAGTTCTATCGCTATGGTTTGTGTCCTATTGAAGTAGCCCGAAGTAGAGACTGACGAGAATCACTTTCATTGAAAGGGGTTGCCAAGCTTCCGTAAAACTACGAGTTTCCTGAAATCTCAGCAAACATTTTTCACCCAATCTTGATGATACTTGCAGGTCATGATCAGTACACCAATCCCACTTGGCTCACCAAATTTCGTTCTTCTAGGTTAAACCGTTCCTTTGCAGTAACCGTTTTCATGTTTAGGTTTCACTCTGTTTTCTCCTGTACGGATACATGTAGTTGGAACTCTAAATCAAACACGTTTGTGCTAGCTCTTTGAAAATTGGCACAATAATGTAGTTCCAAGTTCTATCGCTATGGTTTGTGTCCTATTGAAGTAGCCCGAAGCAGAGACTGACGAGAATCACTTTCATTGAAAGGGGTTGCCAAGCTTCCGTAAAACTACGAGTTTCCTGAAATCTCAGCAAACATTTTTTCACCCAATCTTGATGATACTTGCAGGTAATGATCAGTACACCAATCCCACTTGGCTCACCAAATTTCGTTCTTCTAGGTTAAACCGTTCCTTTGCAGTAACCGTTTTCATGTTTAGGTTTCACTCTATTTTCTCCTATATGGATACATATAGTTGGAACTCTAAATCACACACGGTTTGTGCTAATTCTTTGAAACTTGGCACAATAATGTAGTTCCTAGTTCTATCGCTATGGTTTGTTTCCTATTGAAGTAGCCCCAAGCAGAGACTGACGAGAATCAAATTCATTGAAATTGGTTGCCAAGCTTCAAAAAACTACGAGTTTCCTGAAATCTCAGCAAACATTTTTTCACCCAATCTTGATGATACTTGCAGGTAATGATCAGTACACCAATCCCACTTGGCTCACCAAATTTCGTTCTTCTAGGTTAAACCGTTCCTTTGCAGTAACAGTTTTCATGTTTAGGTTTCACTCTGTTTTCTCCTATATGGATACATGTAGTTGGAACTCTAAATCAATCACGGTTTGTGCTAATTCTTTGAAACTTGGCACAATAATGTAGTTCCAAGTTCTATCGCTATGGTTTGTGTCCTATTGAAGTAGCCCCAAGCAGAGACTGACGAGAATCACTTTCATTGAAAGGGGTTGCCAAGCTTCCAAAAAACTACGAGTTTCCTGAAATCTCAGCAAACATTTTTTCACCAATCTTGATGATACTTGCAGGTAATGATCAGTAATCCAATCCCACTTGGCTCACCAAATTTCGTTCTTCTAGGTTAAACCGTTCCTTTGCAGTAACCGTTTTCATATTTAGGTTTCACTCTGTTTTCTCCTATATTGATACATGTAGTTGGAACTCTAAATCAAACACGGTTTGTGCTAGCTCTTTGAAACTTGGCAGAATAATGTAGTTCCAAGTTCTATGGCTATGGTTTGTGTCCTATTGAAGTAGCCCCAAGCAGAGACTGACGAGAATCACTTTCATTGAAAGGGGTTGCCAAGCTTCCAAAAAACTACGAGTTTCCTGAAATCTCAACAAACATTTTTTCACCAATCTTGATGATACTTGCAGGTAATGATCAGTAATCCAATCCCACTTGGCTCACCAAATTTCGTTCTTCTAGGTTAAACCGTTCCTTTGCAGTAACCGTTTTCATGTTTAGGTTTCACTCTGTTTTCTCCTATATGGATACATGTAGTTGGAACTCTAAATCAAACACGGTTTGTGCTAGCTCTTTGAAACTTGGCACAATAATGTAGTTCCAAGTTCTATGGCTATGGTTTGTGTCCTATGGAAGTAGCCCCAAGCAGAGACTGACGAGAATCACTTTCATTGAAAGGGGTTGCCAAGCTTCCAAAAATACTACGAGTTTCCTGAAATCTCACCAAACATTTTTTCACCAATCTTGATGATACTTGCAGGTAATGATCAGTACACCAATCCCACTTGGCTCACCAAATTTCGTTCTTCTAGGTTAAACCGTTCCTTTGCAGGAACCGTTTTCATGTTTAGGTTTCACTCTGTTTTCTTATATAAGGATACATGTAGTTGGAACTCCAAATCAAACACGGTTTGTGCTAATTCTTTGAAACGTGGCACAATAATGTAGTTCCAAGTTCTATCGCTATGGTTTGTGTCCTATTGAAGTAGCCCCAAGCAGAGACTGACGAGAAACACTTTCATTGAAAGGGGTTGCCAAGCTTCCGTAAAACTACGAGTTTCCTGAAATCTCAGCAAACATTTTTTCACCCAATCTTGATGATACTTGCAGGTAATGATCAGTACACCAATCACACTTGGCTCACCAAATTTCATTCGTCTAGGTTAAACCGTTCCTTTGCAGTTACCGTTTTCATGTTTAGGTTTCACTCTGTTTTCTCCTATATGGATACATGTAGTTGGAACTCTAAATCAAACACGGTTTGTGCTAGCTCTTTGAAACTTGGCACAATAATGTAGTTCCAAGTTCTATCGCTATGGTTTGTGTCCTATTGAAGTAGCCCCAAACAGAGACTGACGATAATCACATTCATTGAAAGGGGTTGCCAAGCTTCCAAAAAAATTCGAGTTTCCTGAAATCTCAGCAAACATTTTTTCACCCAATCTTGATGATACTTGCAGGTAATGATCAGTACACCAATCCCACTTGGCTCACCAAATTTCGTTCTTCTAGGTTAAACCGTTCCTTTGCAGCAACCGTTTTCATGTTTAGGTTTCACTCTCTTTTCTCCTATATGGATACATGTAGTTGGAACTCTAAATCAAACGCGGTTTGTGCTAGCTCTTTGAAACTTGGCACAATAATGTAGTTCCATGTTCTATCGCTATGGTTTGTGTCCTATTGAAGTAACCCCAAGCAGAGACTGACGAGAATCACTTTCATTGAAAGTGGTTGCCAAGCTTCCGTAAAACTATGAGTTTCCTGAAATCTCAGCAAACATTTTTTCACCCAATCTTGATGATACTTGCAGGTAATGATCAGTACTCCAATCCCACTTGGCTCACCAAATTTCGTTCTTCTAGGTTAAACCGTTCCTTTGCAGTAACCGTTTTCATGTTTAGGTTTCAATCTGTTTTCTCCTATATGGATACATGTAGTTGGAACTCTATATAAAATACGGATTGTGCTAGCTCTTTGAAACTTGGCACAATAATGTAGTTCCAAGTTCTATGGCTATGGTTTGTGTCCTATTGAAGTAGCCCCAAGCAGAGACTGACGAGAATCACTTTCATTGAAAGGGGTTGCCAAGCTTCCAAAAAACTACGAGTTTCCTGAAATCTCAGCAAACATTTTTTCACCAATCTTGATGATACTTGCAGGTAATGATCAGTAATCCAATCCCACTTGGCTCACCAAATTTCGTTCTTCTAGGTTAAACCGTTCCTTTGCAGTAACCGTTTTCATGTTTAGGTTTCACTCTCTTTTCTCCTATATGGATACATGTAGTTGGAACTCTAAATCAAACGCGGTTTGAGCTAATTCTTTGAAACTTGGCACAATAATGTAGTTCCAAGTTCTATCGCTATGGTTTGTGTCCTATTGAAGTAGCCCGAAGTAGAGACTGACGAGAATCACTTTCATTGAAAGGGGTTGCCAAGCTTCCGTAAAACTACGAGTTTCCTGAAATCTCAGCAAACATTTTTCACCCAATCTTGATGATACTTGCAGGTAATGATCAGTACACCAATCCCACTTGGCTCACCAAATTTCGTTCTTCTAGGTTAAACCGTTCCTTTGCAGTAACCGTTTACATGTTTAGGTTTCACTCTCTTTTCTCCTATATGGATACATGTAGTTGGAACTCTAAATCAAACGCGGTTTGTGCTAGCTCTTTGAAACTTGGCACAATAATGTAGTTCCAAGTTCTATTGCTATGGTTTGTGTCCTATTGAAGTAGCCCCAAGCAGAGTCTGACGAGAATCACTTTCATTGACAGCGGTTGCCAAGCTTCCAAAAAAACTACGAGGTTCCTGAAATCTCAGCAAACATTTTTTCACCCAATCTTGATGATACCTGCAGGTAAAGATCAGTAATCCAATCACACTTGGCTCACCAAATTTCGTTCTTCTAGGTTCAACCGTTCCTTTGCAGTAACCGTTTTCATGTTTAGGTTTCACTCTGTTTTCTCCTATATGGATACATGTAGTTGGAACTCTAAATCAAACACGGTTTGTGCTAATTCTTTGAAACTTGGCACAATAATGTAGTTCCAAGTTCTATGGCTATGGTTTGTGTCCTATTGAAGTAGCCCCAAGCAGAGACTGACGAGAATCACTTTCATTGAAAGGGGTTGCCAAGCTTCTATAAAACTACGAGTTTTCCTGAAATCTCAGCAAACATTTTTCACCCAATCTTGATGATACTTGCAGGTAATGATCAGTACACCAATCCCACTTGGATCACCAAATTTCGTTCTTCTAGGTTAAACCGTTCCTTTGCAGTAACCGTTTACATGTTTAGGTTTCACTCTGTTTTCTCCTATATGGATACATGTAGTTGGAACTCTAAATCAAACACGGTTTGTGCTAGCTCTTGGAAACTTGGCACAATAATGTAGTTCCAAGTTCTATCGCTATGGTTTGTGTCCTATTGAAGTAGCCCGAAGCAGAGACTGACGAGAATCAGTTCATTGAAAGGGGTTGCCAAGCTTCCAAAAAACTACGAGTTTCCTGAAATCTCAGCAAACTTTTTTTCACCCAATCTTGATGATACTTGCAGTTAATGATCAGTACACCAATCCCACTTGGCTCACCAAATTTCGTTCTTCTAGGTTAAACCGGTCCTTTGCAGTAACCGTTTTCATGTTTAGGTTTCACTTTATTTTCTCCTATATGGATACATATATTTGGAACTCTAAATCAAACACGGTTTGTGCTAGCTCTTTGAAACTTGGCACAATAATGTAGTTCCAAGTTCTATGGCTATGGTTTGTGTCCGATGGAAGTAGCCCCAAGCAGAGACTGACGAGAATCACTTTCATTGAAAGGGGTTGCCAAGCTTCCCAAAAACTACGAGTTTCCTCAAATCTCAGCAAACATTTTTTCACCAAACTTGATGATACTTGCAGATAATGATCAGTACACAAATCCCACTTGGCTCACCAAATTTCGTTCTTCTAGGTTAAACGGTTCCTTTTTAGCAACCGTTTTCATGTTTAGGTTTCACTCTGTTTTCTCCTATATGGATACATGTAGTTGGAACTCTAAATCAAACACGGTTTGTGCTAATTCTTTGAAACTTGGCACAATAATGTAGTTCCAAGTTCTATGGCTATGGTTTGTGTCCTATTGATGTAGCCCCAAGCAGAGACTGACGAGAATCACTTTCATTGAAAGGGGTTGCCAAGCTTCCAAAAAACTACGAGTTTCCTGAAATCTCAGCAAACATTTTTTGACCAATCTTGATGATACTTGCAGGTAATGATCAGTAATCCAGTCCCACTTGGCTCACCAAATTTCGTTCTTCTAGGTTAAACCGTTCCTTTGCAGTAACCGTTTTCATGTTTAGGTTTCACTCTGTTTTCTCCTACATGGATACATGTAGTTGGAACTCTAAATCAAACACGGTTTGTGCTAGCTCTTTGAAACTTGGCACAATAATGTAGTTCCAAGTTCTATGGCTATGGTTTGTGTCCGATGGAAGTAGCCCCAAGCAGAGACT
Organism: Urocitellus parryii; assembly: GCF_045843805.1. Lineage (NCBI taxonomy): Eukaryota > Metazoa > Chordata > Mammalia > Rodentia > Sciuridae > Urocitellus > Urocitellus parryii. The sequence continues at coordinate 49,586 of NW_027551938.1, read as the reverse complement.
GACGAGAATCACTTTCATTGAAAGGGGTTGTCAAGCTTCCCAAAAACTACGAGTTTCCTCAAATCTCAGCAAACATTTTTTCACCAAACTTGAAGATACTTGCAGATAATGATCAGTACACAAATCCCACTTGGCTCACCAAATTTCGTTCTTCTAGGTTAAACGGTTCCTTTTTAGCAACCGTTTTCATGTTTAGGTTTCACTCTGTTTTCTCCTATATGGATACATGTACTTGGAACTCTAAATCAAACGCGGTTTGTGCTAGCTCTTTTAAACTTGGCACAATAATGTAGTTCCAAGTTCTATGGCTATGGTTTGTGTCCTATTGAAGTAGCCCCAAGCAGAGACTGACGAGATACACTTTCATTGAAAGGGGTTGCCAAGCTTCCAAAAAAACTACGAGTTTCCTGAAATCTCAGCAAACATTTTTTCACCAATCTTGATGATACTTGCAGGTAATGATCAGTACACCAATCCCACTTGGCTCACCAAATTTCGTTCTTCTAGGTTAAACCGTTCCTTTGCAGTAACCGTTTTCATGTTTAGATTTCACTCTGTTTTCTCCTATATGGATACATGTAGTTGGAACTCTAAATCAAACACGGTTTGTGCTAATTCTTTGAAACTAGGCACAATAATGTAGTTCCAAGTTCTATCACTATGGTTTGTGTCCTATTGAAGTAGCCCCAAGCAGAGACTGACGAGAATCACTTTCAATGAAAGGGGTTGCCAAGCTTCCGTAAAACTACGCGTTCCTGAAATCTCAGCAAACATTTTTCACCCAATCTTGATGATACTTGCAGGTAATGATCAGTACACCAATCCCACTTGGCTCACCAAATTTCGTTCTTCTAGGTTAAACCGTTCCTTTGCAGTAACCGTTTTCATGTTTAGGTTTCACTCTGTTTTCTCCTATATGGATACATGTAGTTGGAACTCTAAATCAAACACGGTTTGTGCCTGCTCTTTAAAACTTGGCACAATAATGTAGTTCCAAGTTCTATGGCTATGGTTTGTGTCCTATTGAAGTAGCCCGAAGCAGAGACTGACGAGAATCACTTTCATTGAAAGGGGTTGCCAAGCTTCCGTAAAACTACGAGTTTCCTGAAATCTCAGCAAACTTTTTTTCACCCAATCTTGATGATACTTGCAGTTAATGATCAGTACACCAATCCCACTTGGCTCACCAAATTTCGTTCTTCTAGGTTAAACCGGTCCTTTGCAGTAACCGTTTTCATGTTTAGGTTTCACTTTATTTTCTCCTATATGGATACATATAGTTGGAACTCTAAATCAAACACGGTTTGTGCTAGCTCTTTGAAACGTGGCACAATAATGCAGTTCCTAGTTCTATCGCTATGGTTTGTGTCCTATTGAAGTAGCCCCAAGCAGAGACTGACGAGAATCAAATTCATTGAAATTGGTTGCCAAGCTTCCAAAAAACTACGAGTTTCCTGAAATCTCAGCAAACATTTTTTCACCCAATCTTGATGATACTTGCAGATCATGATCAGTACACCAATCCCACTTGGCTCACCAAATTTCGTTCTTCTAGGTTAAACCGTTCCTTTGTAGCAACCGTTTTCATATTTAGGTTTCCCTCTATTTTCTCCTATATGGATACTTGTAGTTGGAACTCTAAACCAAACGCGGTTTGTGCTAGCTCTTTGAAACTTGGCACAATAATGTAGTTCCAAGTTCTATCGCTATGGTTTGTGTCCTATTGAAGTAGCCCCAAGCAGAGACTGACGAGAATCACTTTCATTGAAAGGGGTTGCCAAGCTTCCGTAAAACTACGAGTTTCCTGAAATCTCAGCAAACATTTTTTCACCCAATCTTGATGATACTTGCAGGTAATGATCAGTACACCAATCCCACTTGGCTCACCAAATTTCGTTCTTCTAGGTTAAACCGTTCCTTTGCAGTAACCGTTTTCATGTTTAGGTTTCACTCTGTTTTCTCCTATATGGATACATGTAGTTGGAACTCTAAATCAAACGCGGTTTGTGCTAGCTCTTTGAAACTTGGCACAATAATGTAGTTCCAAGTTCTATCGCTATGGTTTGTGTCCTATTGAAGTAGCCCGAAGCAGAGACTGACGAGAATCACTTTCATTGAAAGGGGTTGCCAAGCTTCCGTAAAACTACGAGTTTCCTGAAATCTCAGAAAACTTTTTTTCACCCAATCTTGATGATACTTGCAGTTAATGATCAGTACACCAATCCCACTTGGCTCACCAAATTTCGTTCTTCTAGGTTAAACCGGTCCTTTGCAGTAACCGTTTTCATGTTTAGGTTTCACTTTATTTTCTCCTATATGGATACATATAGTTGGAACTCTAAATCAAACACGGTTTGTGCTAGCTCTTTGAAACGTGGCACAATAATGCAGTTCCTAGTTCTATCGCTATGGTTTGTGTCCTATTGAAGTAGCCCCAAGCAGAGACTGATGAGAATCAAATTCATTGAAATTGGTTGCCAAGCTTCCAAAAAACTACCAGTTTCCTGAAATCTCAGCAAACATTTTTTCACCCAATCTTGATGATTACTTGCAGATCATGATCAGTACACCAATCCCACTTGGCTCACCAAATTTCGTTCTTCTAGGTTAAACCGTTCCTTTGTAGCAACCGTTTTTCATATTTAGGTTTCCCTCTATTTTCTCCTATATGGATACTTGTAGTTGGAACTCTAAACCAAACGCGGTTTGTGCTAGCTCTTTGAAACTTGGCACAATAATGTAGTTCCAAGTTCTATCGCTATGGTTTGTGTCCTATTGAAGTAGCCCGAAGCAGAGACTGACGAGAATCACTTTCATTGAAAGGGGTTGCCAAGCTTCCGTAAAACTACGAGTTTCCTGAAATCTCAGCAAACATTTTTTCACCCAATCTTGATGATACTTGCAGGTAATGATCAGTACACCAATCCCACTTGGCTCACCAAATTTCGTTCTTCTAGGTTAAACCGTTCCTTTGCAGTAACCGTTTTCATGTTTAGGTTTCACTCTGTTTTCTCCTATATGGATACATGTAGTTGGAACTCTAAATCAAACACGGTTTGTGCTAGCTCTTTGAAACTTGGCACAATAATGTAGTTCCAAGTTCTATCGCTATGGTTTGTGTCCTATTGAAGTAGCCCCAAGCAGAGACTGACGAGAATCACTTTCATTGAAAGGGGTTGCCAAGCTTCCGTAAAACTACGAGTTTCCTGAAATCTCACCAAACATTTTTTCACCAATCTTGATGATACTTGCAGGTAGTGATCAGTATACCAATCCCACTTGGCTCACCAAATTTCGTTCTTCTAGGTTAAACCGTTCCTTTGCAGTAACCGTTTTCATGTTTAGGTTTCACTCTATTTTGTCCTATATGGATACATGTAGGTGGAACTCTAAATCAAACACGGTTTGTGCTAATTCTTTGAAACCTGGCACAATAATGCAGTTCCTAGTTCTATCGCTATGGTTTGTGTCCTATTGAAGTAGCCCCAAGCAGAGACTGACGAGAATCAAATTCATTGAAATTGGTTGCCAAGCTTCCAAAAAACTACGAGTTTCCTGAAATCTCAGCAAACATTTTTTCACCCAATCTTGATGATACTTGCAGGTCATGATCAGTACACCAATCCCACTTGGCTCACCAAATTTCATTCTTCTAGGTTAAACCGTTCCTTTGCAGTAACCGTTTTCATGTTTAGGTTTCACTCTGTTTTCTCCTATATGGATACATGTAGTTGGAACTCTAAATCAAACACGGTTTGTGCTAGATCTTTGAAACTTGGCACAATAATGTAGTTCCAAGTTCTATCGCTATGGTTTGTGTCCTATTGAAGTAGCCCCAAGCAGAGACTGACGAGAATCACTTTCATTGAAAGGGGTTGCCAAGCTTCCAAAAAACTACGAGTTTCCTGAAATCTCAGCAAACATTTTTTCACGAATCTTGATGATACTTGCACTTAATGATCAGTAATCCAATCCCACTTGGCTCACCAAATTTCGTTCTTCTAGGTTAAACCGTTCCTTTGCAGTAACCGTTTACATGTTTAGGTTTCACTCTGTTTTCTCCTATATGGATACATGTAGTTGGAAGTCTAAATCAAACACGGTTTGTGCTAATTCTTTGAAACTTGGCACAATAATGTAGTTCCAAGTTCTATCGCTATAGTTTGTGTCCTATTGAAGTAGCCCGAAGCAGAGACTGACGAGAATCACTTTCATTGAAAGGGGTTGCCAAGCTTCCATAAAACTACGAGTTTCCTGAAATCTCAGCAAACATATTTTCCCCCAATCTTGATGATACTTGCAGGTAATGATCAGTACACCAATCCCACTTGGCTCACAAATTTCGTTCTTCTAGGTTTAAACCGTTCCATTGCAGTAACAGTTTCATGTTTAGGTTTCACTCTGTTTTCTCCTATATGGATACATGTAGTTGGAACTCTAAATCAAACACGGTTTGTGCTAGTCTCTTTAAAACTTGGCACAATAATGCAGTTCCTAGTTCTATCGCTATGGTTTGTGTCCTATTGAAGTAGCCCCAAGCAGAGACTGACGAGAATCAAATTCATTGAAATTGGTTGCCAAGCTTCCAAAAAACTACGAGTTTCCTGAAATCTCAGCAAACATTTTTTCACCCAATCTTGATGATACTTGCAGATCATGATCAGTACACCAATCCACTTGGCTCACCAAATTTCGTTCTTCTAGGTTAAACCGTTCCTTTGTAGCAACCGTTTTCATATTTAGGTTTCCCTCTATTTCTCCTATATGGATACTTGTAGTTGGAACTCTAAACCAAACGCGGTTTGTGCTAGCTCTTTGAAACTTGGCACAATAATGTAGTTCCAAGTTCTATCGCTATGGTTTGTGTCCTATTGAAGTAGCCCGAAGCAGAGACTGACGAGAATCACTTTCATTGAAAGGGGTTGCCAAGCTTCCGTAAAACTACGAGTTTCCTGAAATCTCAGCAAACATTTTTTCACCCAATCTTGATGATACTTGCAGGTAATGATCAGTACACCAATCCCACTTGGCTCACCAAATTTCGTTCTTCTAGGTTAAACCGTTTCCTTTGCAGTAACCGTTTTCATGTTAGGTTTCACTCTGTTTTCTCCTATATGGATACATGTAGTTGGAACTCTAAATCAAACGCGGTTTGTGCTAGCTCTTTCAAACTTGGCACAATAATGTAGTTCCAAGTTCTATCGCTATGGTTTGTATCCTATTGAAGGAACCCCAAGCAGAGACTGACGAGAATCACATTCATTGAAATTGGTTGCCAAGCTTCCAAAAAACTACGAGTTTCCTAAAATCTCAGCAAACATTTTTTCACCCAATCTTGATGATACTTGCAGGTAATGATCAGTACACCAATCCCACTTGGCTCACCAAATTTCGTTCTTCTAGGTTAAAACCGTTCCTTTGCAGTAACCGTTTTCATGTTTTGGTTTCACTCTCTTTTCTCCTATATGGATACATGTAGTTGGAACTCTAAATCAAAACACGGTTGTGCTAGCTCTTTGAAACTTGGCACAATAATGTAGTTCCAAGTTCTATCGCTATGGTTTGTGTCCTATTGAATAGCCCCAAGCAGAGACTGACGAGAATCACTTTCATTGAAAGGGGTTGCCAAGCTTCCGTAAAACTACGAGTTTCTTGAAATCTCACCAAACATTTTATCACCAATCTTGATGATACTTTCAGGTAGTGATCAGTACACCAATCCCACTTGGCTCACCAAATTTCGTTCTTCTAGGTTAAACCGTTCCTTTGCAGTAACCGTTTTCATGTTTAGGTTTCACTCTGTTTTCTCCTATATGGATACATGTAGTTGGAACTCTAAATCAAACACGGTTTGTGCCTGCTCTTTAAAACTTGGCACAATAATGTAGTTCCAAGTTCTATGGCTATGGGTTTGTGTCCTATTGAAGTAGCCCCAAGCAGAGACTGACGAGAATCACTTTCACTGAAAGGGGTTGCCAAGCTTCCAAAAAACTACGAGTTTCCTGAAATCTCAGCAAACATTTTTTCACCAATCTTGATGATACTTGCAGATCATGATCAGTACACCAATCCCACTTGGCTCACCAAATTTCGTTCTTCTAGGTTAAACCGTTCCTTTGTAGCAACCGTTTTCATATTTAGGTTTCCGTCTATTTTCTCCTATATGGATACATGTAGTTGGAACTCTAACCAAACGCGGTTTGTGCTAGCTCTTTGAAACTTGGCACAATAATGTAGTTCCAAGTTCTATCGCTATGGTTGTGTCCTATTGAAGTAGCCCCAAGCAGAGACTGACGAGAATCACTTTCATTGAAAGGGGTTGCCAAGCTTCCGTAAAACTACGAGTTTCCTGAAATCTCAGCCAACATTTTTTCACCAATCTTGATGATACTTGCAGGTAATGATCATTAGTCCAATCACACTTGGCTCACCAAATTTCGTTCTTCTAGGTTAAACCGTTCCTTTGCAGTAACCGTTTTCATGTTTAGGTTTCACTCTCTTTTCTCCTATATGGATATATGTAGTTGGAACTCTAAATCAAACACGGTTTGTGCTAATTCTTTGAAACTTGGCACAATAATGTAGTTCCAAGTTCTATCGCTATGGTTTGTGTCCTATTGAAGTAGCCCGAAGCAGAGACTGACGAGAATCACTTTCATTGAAAGGGGTTGCCAAGCTTCCGTAAAACTACGAGTTTCCTGAAATCTCAGCAAACTTTTTTTCACCCAATCTTGATGATACTTGCAGTTAATGATCAGTACACCAATCCCACTTGGCTCACCAAATTTCGTTCTTCTAGGTTAAACCGGTCCTTTGCAGTAACCGTTTTCATGTTTAGGTTTCACTTTATTTTCTCCTATATGGATACATATAGTTGGAACTCTAAATCAAACACGGTTTGTGCTAGCTCTTTGAAACATGGCACAATAATGTAGTTCCTAGTTCTATCGCTATGGTTTGTGTCCTATTGACTTAGCCCCAAGCAGAGACTGACGAGAATCAAATTCATTGAAATTGGTTGCCAAGCTTCCAAAAAACTACGAGTTTCCTGAAATATCAGCAAACATTTTTTCACCCAATCTTGATGATACTTGCAGGTCATGATCAGTAATCCAATCACACTTGGCTCACCAAATTTCGTTCTTCTAGGTTAAACCGTTCCTTTGCTGTAACCGTTTTCATGTTTAGGTTTCACTCTATTTTCTCCTTTATGGATACATGTAGTTGGAACTCTAAATCAAACACGGTTTGTGCTAATTCTTTGAAACTTGGAACAATAATGTAGTTCCTAGTTCTATCGCTATGGTTTGTGACCTATTGTAGTAGCCCCAAGCAGAGACTGATGAGAATCAAATTCATTGAAATTGGTTGCCAAGGTTCCAAAAAACTACGAGTTTCCTGAAATCTCAGCAAACATTTTTTCACCCAATCTTGATGATACTTGCAGGTAATGATCAGTACACCAATCCCACTTGGCTCACCAAATTTCGTTCTTCTAGGTTAAACCGTTCCTTTGCAGTAACCGTTTTCATGTTTAGGTTTCACTCTGTTTTCTCCTACATGGATACATGTAGTTGGAACTCTAAATCAAACACGGTTTGTGCTAATTCTTTGAAACTTGGCACAATAATGTAGTTCCAAGTTCTATGGCTATGGTTTGTGTCCTATTGAAGTAGCCCCAAGCAGAGACTGACGAGAATCACTTTCATTGAAAGGGGTTGCCAAGCTTCCAAAAAAACTACGAGTTTTCTGAAATCTCACCAAACATTTTTTCACCAATCTTGATGATACTTGCAGGTAATGATCAGTAATCCAATCACACTTGGCTCACCAAATTTCGTTCTTCTAGGTTAAACCGTTCCTTTGCAGGAACCGTTTTCATGTTTAGGTTTCACTCTGTTTTCTTATATAAGGATACATGTAGTTGGAACTCCAAATGAAACACGGTTTGTGCTAATTCTTTGAAACGTGGCACAATAATGTAGTACCAAGTTCTATCGCTATGGTTTGTGTCCTATTGAAATAGCCCCAATCAGAGACTGACGAGAATCACTTTCATTGAAAGGGGTTGCCAAGCTTCCAAAAAAACTACGAGTTTCCTGAAATCTCACCAAACATTTTTTCACCCAATCTTGATGAGACTTGCAGGTCATAATCAGTACACCAATCCCACTTGGCTCACCAAATTTCGTTCTTCTAGGTTAAACGTTCCTTTGCAGTAACCGTTTTCATGTTTAGGTTTCACTCTGTTTTCTCCTATATGGATACATGTAGTTGGAACTCTAAATCAAACACGGTTTGTGCTAATTATTTGAAACTTGGCACAATAATGTAGTTCCAAGTTTCTATCGCTATGGTTTGTGTCCTATTGAAGTAGCCCGAAGCAGAGACTGACGAGAATCACTTTCATTGAAAGGGGTTGCCAAGCTTCCGTAAAACTACGAGTTTCCTGAAATCTCAGCAAACATTTTTCACCCAATCTGGATGATACTTGCAGGTAATGATCAGTACACCAATCCCACTTGCTCACCAAATTTCGTTCTTCTAGGTTAAACCGTTCCTTTGCAGTAACCGTTTACATGTTTAGGTTTCACTCTGTTTTCTCCTATATGGATACATGTAGTTGGAACTCTAAATCAAACACGGTTTGTGCTAGCTCTTTAAAACTTGGCACAATAATGTAGTTCCAAGTTCTGTGGCTATGGTTTATGTCCTATTGAAGTAGCCCCAAGCAGAGACTGACGAAAATCACTTTCATTGAAAGGGGTTGCCAAGCTTCCAAAAAACATCGAGTTTCCTGAAATCTCAGCAAACATTTTTTCACCAATCTTGATGATACTTGCAGGTAATGATCAGTAATCCAATCCCACTTGGCTCACCAAATTTCGTTGTTCTAGGTTAAACCGTTCCTTTGCAGTAACCGTTTTCATGTTTAGGTTTCACTCTCTTTTCTCCTATATGGATACATGTAGTTGGAACTCTAAATCAAACGCGGTTTGTGCTAATTCTTTGAAACTTGGCACAATAATGTAGTTCCAAGTTCTATGGCAATGGTTTGTGTCCTATTGAAGTAGCCCGAAGCAGAGACTGACGAGAATCACTTTAATTGAAAGGGGTTGCCAAGCTTCCGTAAAACTACGAGTTTCCTGAAATCTCAGCAAACATTTTTTCACCCAATCTTGATGATACTTGCAGGTAATGATCAGTATTGGATCACCAAATTTCGTTCTTCTAGGTTAAACCGTTCCTTTGCAGTAACCGTTTTCATGTTTAGGTTTCACTCTGTTTTCTCCTTTATGGATACATGTAGTTGGAACTCTAAATCAAACACGGTTTTTGCTAGCTCTTTGAAACTTGGCACAATAATGTAGTTCCAAGTTCTATGGCTATGGTTTGTGTCTGATGGAAGTAGCCCCAAGCAGAGACTGACGAGAATCAAATTCATTGAAATTAGTTGCCAAGCTTCCAAAAAACTACGAGTTTCCTGAAATCTCAACAAACATTTTTTCACCCAATCTTGATGATACTTGCAGATCATGATCACTACACCAATCCCACTTGGCTCACCAAATTTCGTTCTTCTAGGTTAAACTGTTCCTTTGTAGCAACCGTTTTCATGTTTAGGTTTCCCTCTATTTTCTCCTATATGGATACATGTAGTTGGAACTCTAAATCAAACGCGGTTTGTGCTAGCTCTTTGAAACTTGGCACAATAATGTAGTTCCAAGTTCTATCGCTATGGTTTGTGTCCTATTGATGTAGCCCGAAGCAGAGACTGACGAGAATCACTTTCATTGAAAGTGGTTGCCAAGCTTCCGTAAAACTACGAGTTTCCTGAAATCTCAGCAAACATTTTTCACCCAATCTTGATGATACTTGCAGGTAATGATCAGTACACCAATCCCACTTGGCTCACCAAATTTCGTTCTTCTAGGTTAAACCGTTCCTTTGCAGTAACCGTTTTCATGTTTAGGTTTCACTCTCTTTTCTCCTATATGGATACATGTAGTTGGAACTCTAAATCAAACGCGGTTTGTGCTAGCTCTTTGAAACTTGGCACAATAATGTAGTTCCAAGTTCTATCGCTATGGTTTGTGTCCTATTGAAGTAGCCCCAAGCAGAGACTGAGGAGAATCACTTTCATTGAAAGGGGTTGCCAAGCTTCCGTAAAACTACGAGTTTCCTGAAATCTCAGCGAATATTTTTTACCCCAATCTTGATGATACTTGCAGGTAATGATCAGTAATCCAATCCCACTTGGCTCACCAAATTTCGTTCTTGTAGGTTAAACCGTTCCTTTGCAGTAACCGTTTTCATGTTTAGGTTTCACTCTCTTTTCTCCTATATAGATACATGTAGTTGGAACTCTAAATCAAACGCGGTTTGTGCTAATTCTTTGAAACTTGGCACAATAATGTAGTTCCAAGTTCTATCACTATGGTTTGTGTCCTATTGAAGTAGCCCGAAGCAGAGTCTGACGAGAATCACTTTCATTGAAAGGGGTTGCCAAGCTTCCGTAAAACTACGAGTTTCCTGAAATCTCAGCAAACATTTTTCACCCAATCTTGATGATACTTGCAGGTAATGATCAGTACACCAATCCCACTTGGCTCACCAAATTTCGTTCTTCTAGGTTAAACCGTTCCTTTGCAGTAACCGTTTTCATGTTTAGGTTTCACTCTCTTTTCTCCTATATGGATACATGTAGTTGGAACTCTAAATCAAACGCGGTTTGTGCTAGCTCTTTGAAATTTGGCACAATAATGTAGTTCCAAGTTCTATCGCTATGGTTTGTGTCCTATTGAAGTAGCCCCAAGCAGAGACTGAGGAGAATCACTTTCATTGAAAGGGGTTGCCAAGCTTCCAAAAAACTACGAGTTTCCTGAAATCTCAGCAAACATTTTTCACCCAATCTTGATGATACTTGCAGGTAATGATCAGTACACCAATCCCACTTGGCTCACCAAATTTCGTTCTTCTAGGTTAAACCGTTCCTTTGCAGTAACCGTTTACATGTTTAGCTTTCACTCTCTTTTCTCCTATATGGATACATGTAGTTGGAACTCTAAATCAAACACGGTTTGTGCTAGCTCTTTAAAACTTGGCACAATAATGTAGGTCCAAGTTCTGTGGCTATGGTTTGTGTCCTATTGAAGTATCCCCAAGCAGAGACTGACGAGAATCACTTTCATTGAAAGGGGTTGCCAAGCTTCCAAAAAACTACGAGTTTCCTGAAATCTCAGCAAACATTTTTTCACCAATCTTGATGATACTTGCAGGTAATGATCAGTAATCCAATCCCACTTGGCTCACCAAATTTCGTTCTTCTAGGTTAAACCGTTCCTTTGCAGTAACCGTTTTCATGTTTAGGTTTCACTCTCTTTTCTCCTATATGGATACATGTAGTTGGAACTCTAAATCAAACGCGGTTTGTGCTAGCTCTTTGAAACGTGGCACAATAATGTAGTTCCAAGTTCTATCGCTATGGTTTGTGTCCTATTGAAGTAGCCCCAAGCAGAGACTGACGAGAATCACTTTCATTGAAAGGGGTTGCCAAGCTTCCGTAAAACTACGAGTTTCCTGAAATCTCAGCCAACATTTTTTCACCCAATCTTGATGATACTTGCAGGTAATGATCAGTACACCAATCCCACTTGGCTCACCAAATTTCGTTCTTCTAGGTTAAACCGTTCCTTTGCAGTAACCGTTTTCATGTTTAGGTTTCACTCTGTTTTCTCCTATATGGATACATGTAGTTGGAACTCTAAATCAAACGCGGTTTGTGCTAGCTCTTTGAAACTTTTCACAATAATGTAGTTCCAAGTTCTATCGCTATGGTTTGTGTCCTATTGAAGTAGCCCCAAGCAGAGACTGACGAGAAACACTTTCATTGAAAGGGGTTGCCAAGCTTCCAAAAAACTACGAGTTTCCTGAAATCTCAGCAAACATTTTTTCACCAATCTTGATGATACTTGCAGGTAATGATCAGTAATCCAATCCCACATGGCTCACCATATTTCGTTCTTCTAGGTTAAACCGTTCCTTTGCAGTAACCGTTTTCATGTTTAGGTTTCACTCTCTTTTCTCCTATATGGATACATGTAGTTGGAACTCTAAATCAAACACGGTTTGTGCTAATTGTTTGAAACTTGGCACAATAATGTAGTTCCAAGTTCTATGGCTATGGTTTTTGTCCTATTGAAGTAGCCCCAAGCAGAGACTGACGAGAATCACTTTCATTGAAAGGGGTTGCCAAGCTTCCAAAAAACTACGAGTTTCCTGAAATCTCAGCAAACATTTTTTCACCCAATCTTGATGATACTTGCAGGTAATGATCAGTAATCCAATCCCACTTGGCTCACCAAATTTCGTTCTTCTAGGTTAAACCGTTCCTTTGCAGTAACCGTTTTCATGTTTAGGTTTCACTCTGTTTTCTCCTATATGGATACATGTATTTGGAACTCTAAATCAAACACGGTTTGTGCTAATTCTTTGAAACTTGGCACAATAATGTAGTTCCAAGTTCTATCGCTATGGTTTGTGTCCTATTGAAGTAGCCCGAAGCAGAGACTGACGAGAATCACTTTCATTGAAAGGGGTTGCCAAGCTTCCAAAAAACTACGAGTTTCCAGAAATCTCAGCAAACATTTTTCACCCAATCTTCATGATACTTGCAGGTAATGATCAGTACACCAATCCCACTTGGATCACCAAATTTCGTTCTTCTAGGTTAAACCGTTCCTTTGCAGTAACCGTTTACATGTTTAGGTTTCACTCTGTTTTCTCCTATATGGATACATGTAGTTGGAACTCTAAATCAAACACGGTTTGTGCTAGCTCTTGGAAACTTGGCACAATAATGTAGTTCCAAGTTCTGTGGCTATGGTTTGTGTCCTATTGAAGTAGCCCCAAGCAGAGACTGACGAGAATCACTTTCATTGAAAGGGGTTGCCAAGCTTCCAAAAAACTACGAGTTTCCTGAAATCTCAGCAAACATTTTTTCACCAATCTTGATGATACTTGCAGGTAATGATCAGTACACCAATCCCACTTGGCTCAAAAAATTTCGTTCTTCTAGGTTAAACCGTTCCTTTGCAGTAACCGTTTTCATGTTTAGGTTTCACTCTGTTTTCTCCTATATGGATACATGTAGTTGGAACTCTAAATCAAACACGGTTTGTGCTAGCTCTTTGAAACTTGGCACAATAATGTAGTTCCAAGTTCTATCGCTATGGTTTGTGTCCTGTTGAAGTAGCCCCAAGCAGAGACTGACGAGAATCAAATTCATTGAAATTGGTTGCCAAGCTTCCAAAAAACTACGATTTTCCTGAAATCTCAGCAAACATTTTTTCACCCAATCTTGATGATACTTGCAGGTCATGATCAGTACACCAATCCCACTTGGCTCACCAAATTTCGTTCTTCTAGGTTAAACCGTTCCTTTGCAGTCACCGTTTTCATGTTTAGGTTTCACTCTCTTTTCTCCTATATGGATACATGTAGTTGGAACTCTAAATCAAACACGGTTTGTGCTGGCTCTTTGAAACTTGGCACAATAATGTACTTCCAAGTTCTACCGCTATGGTTTGTGTCCTATTGAAGTAGCCCCAAGCAGAGACTGACGAGAAACACTTTCATTGAAAGGGGTTGCCAAGCTTCCAAAAAAACTACGAGTTTCCTGAAATCTCAGCAAACATTTTTTCACCAATCTTGATGATACTTGCAGGTAATGATCAGTAATCCAATCACACTTGGCTCACCAAATTTCGTTCTTCTAGGTTAAACCGTTCCTTTGCAGGAACCGTTTTCATGTTTAGGTTTCACTCTGTTTTCTCCTATATGGATACATGTAGTTGGAACTCTAAATCAAACGCGGTTTGTGCTAGCTCTTTGAAACTTGGCACAATAATGTAGTTCCAAGTTCTATGGCTATGGTTTGTGTCCTATTGAAGTAGCCCGAAGCAGAGACTGACGAGAATCACTTTCATTGAAAGGGGTTGCCAAGCTTCCAAAAAACTACGAGTTTCCTGAAATCTCAGCAAACATTTTTCACCCAATCTTGATGATACTTGCAGGTAATGATCAGTACACCAATCCCACTTGGCTCACCAAATTTCGTTCTTCTAGGTTAAAACGTTCCTTTGCAGAAACCGTTTTCATGTTTAGGTTTCACTCTGTTTTCTCCTATATGGATACATGTAGTTGGAACTCTAAATCAAACACGGTTTGTGCTAGCTCTTTGAAACTTTGCACAATAATGTAGTTCCAAGTTCTATGGCTATGGTTTATGTCCTAGTGAAGTAGCCCCAAGCAGAGACTGACGATAATCACATTCATTGAAAGGGGTTGCCAAGCTTCCAAAAAACTACGAGTTTCCTGAAATCTCAGCAAACATTTTTTCACCCAATCTTGATGATATTTGCAGGTAATGATCAGTACACCAATCCCACTTGGCTCACCATATTTCGTTCTTCTAGGTTAAACCGTTCCTTTGCAGTAACCGTTTTCATGTTTAGGTTTCACTCTCTTTTCTCCTATATGGATACATGTAGTTGGAACTCTAAATCAAACGCGGTTTGTGCTAGCTCTTTGAAACGTGGCACAATAATGTAGTTCCAAGTTCTATCGCTATGGTTTGTGTCCTATTGAAGTAGCCCCAAGCAGAGACTGACGAGAATCACTTTCATTGAAAGGGGTTGCCAAGCTTCCGTAAAACTACGAGTTTCCTGAAATCTCAGCCAACATTTTTTCACCCAATCTTGATGATACTTGCAGGTAATGATCAGTACACCAATCCCACTTGGCTCACCAAATTTCGTTCTTCTAGGTTAAACCGTTCCTTTGCAGTAACCGTTTTCATGTTTAGGTTTCACTCTGTTTTCTCCTATATGGATACATGTAGTTGGAACTCTAAATCAAACGCGGTTTGTGCTAGCTCTTTGAAACTTTTCACAATAATGTAGTTCCAAGTTCTATCGCTATGGTTTGTGTCCTATTGAAGTAGCCCCAAGCAGAGACTGACGAGAAACACTTTCATTGAAAGGGGTTGCCAAGCTTCCAAAAAACTACGAGTTTCCTGAAATCTCAGCAAACATTTTTTCACCAATCTTGATGATACTTGCAGGTAATGATCAGTAATCCAATCCCACATGGCTCACCATATTTCGTTCTTCTAGGTTAAACCGTTCCTTTGCAGTAACCGTTTTCATGTTTAGGTTTCACTCTCTTTTCTCCTATATGGATACATGTAGTTGGAACTCTAAATCAAACACGGTTTGTGCTAATTGTTTGAAACTTGGCACAATAATGTAGTTCCAAGTTCTATGGCTATGGTTTTTGTCCTATTGAAGTAGCCCCAAGCAGAGACTGACGAGAATCACTTTCATTGAAAGGGGTTGCCAAGCTTCCAAAAAACTACGAGTTTCCTGAAATCTCAGCAAACATTTTTTCACCCAATCTTGATGATACTTGCAGGTAATGATCAGTAATCCAATCCCACTTGGCTCACCAAATTTCGTTCTTCTAGGTTAAACCGTTCCTTTGCAGTAACCGTTTTCATGTTTAGGTTTCACTCTGTTTTCTCCTATATGGATACATGTATTTGGAACTCTAAATCAAACACGGTTTGTGCTAATTCTTTGAAACTTGGCACAATAATGTAGTTCCAAGTTCTATCGCTATGGTTTGTGTCCTATTGAAGTAGCCCGAAGCAGAGACTGACGAGAATCACTTTCATTGAAAGGGGTTGCCAAGCTTCCAAAAAACTACGAGTTTCCAGAAATCTCAGCAAACATTTTTCACCCAATCTTCATGATACTTGCAGGTAATGATCAGTACACCAATCCCACTTGGATCACCAAATTTCGTTCTTCTAGGTTAAACCGTTCCTTTGCAGTAACCGTTTACATGTTTAGGTTTCACTCTGTTTTCTCCTATATGGATACATGTAGTTGGAACTCTAAATCAAACACGGTTTGTGCTAGCTCTTGGAAACTTGGCACAATAATGTAGTTCCAAGTTCTGTGGCTATGGTTTGTGTCCTATTGAAGTAGCCCCAAGCAGAGACTGACGAGAATCACTTTCATTGAAAGGGGTTGCCAAGCTTCCAAAAAACTACGAGTTTCCTGAAATCTCAGCAAACATTTTTTCACCAATCTTGATGATACTTGCAGGTAATGATCAGTACACCAATCCCACTTGGCTCAAAAAATTTCGTTCTTCTAGGTTAAACCGTTCCTTTGCAGTAACCGTTTTCATGTTTAGGTTTCACTCTGTTTTCTCCTATATGGATACATGTAGTTGGAACTCTAAATCAAACACGGTTTGTGCTAGCTCTTTGAAACTTGGCACAATAATGTAGTTCCAAGTTCTATCGCTATGGTTTGTGTCCTGTTGAAGTAGCCCCAAGCAGAGACTGACGAGAATCAAATTCATTGAAATTGGTTGCCAAGCTTCGAAAAAAACTACGATTTTCCTGAAATCTCAGCAAACATTTTTTCACCCAATCTTGATGATACTTGCAGGTCATGATCAGTACACCAATCCCACTTGGCTCACCAAATTTCGTTCTTCTAGGTTAAACCGTTCCTTTGCAGTCACCGTTTTCATGTTTAGGTTTCACTCTCTTTTCTCCTATATGGATACATGTAGTTGGAACTCTAAATCAAACACGGTTTGTGCTGGCTCTTTGAAACTTGGCACAATAATGTACTTCCAAGTTCTACCGCTATGGTTTGTGTCCTATTGAAGTAGCCCCAAGCAGAGACTGACGAGAAACACTTTCATTGAAAGGGGTTGCCAAGCTTCCAAAAAAACTACGAGTTTCCTGAAATCTCAGCAAACATTTTTTCACCAATCTTGATGATACTTGCAGGTAATGATCAGTAATCCAATCACACTTGGCTCACCAAATTTCGTTCTTCTAGGTTAAACCGTTCCTTTGCAGGAACCGTTTTCATGTTTAGGTTTCACTCTGTTTTCTCCTATATGGATACATGTAGTTGGAACTCTAAATCAAACGCGGTTTGTGCTAGCTCTTTGAAACTTGGCACAATAATGTAGTTCCAAGTTCTATGGCTATGGTTTGTGTCCTATTGAAGTAGCCCGAAGCAGAGACTGACGAGAATCACTTTCATTGAAAGGGGTTGCCAAGCTTCCGTGAAACTACGAGTTTCCTGAAATCTCAGCAAACATTTTTCACCCAATCTTGATGATACTTGCAGGTAATGATCAGTACACCAATCCCACTTGGCTCACCAAATTTCGTTCTTCTAGGTTAAAACGTTCCTTTGCAGAAACCGTTTTCATGTTTAGGTTTCACTCTGTTTTCTCCTATATGGATACATGTAGTTGGAACTCTAAATCAAACACGGTTTGTGCTAGCTCTTTGAAACTTTGCACAATAATGTAGTTCCAAGTTCTATGGCTATGGTTTATGTCCTATTGAAGTAGCCCCAAGCAGAGACTGACGATAATCACATTCATTGAAAGGGGTTGCCAAGCTTCCAAAAAACTACGAGTTTCCTGAAATCTCAGCAAACATTTTTTCACCCAATCTTGATGATATTTGCAGGTAATGATCAGTACACCAATCCCACTTGGCTCACCATATTTCGTTCTTCTAGGTTAAACCGTTCCTTTGCAGTAACCGTTTTCATGTTTAGGTTTCACTCTCTTTTCTCCTATATGGATACATGTAGTTGGAACTCTAAATCAAACGCGGTTTGTGCTAGCTCTTTGAAACGTGGCACAATAATGTAGTTCCAAGTTCTATCGCTATGGTTTGTGTCCTATTGAAGTAGCCCCAAGCAGAGACTGACGAGAATCACTTTCATTGAAAGGGGTTGCCAAGCTTCCGTAAAACTACGAGTTTCCTGAAATCTCAGCCAACATTTTTTCACCCAATCTTGATGATACTTGCAGGTAATGATCAGTACACCAATCCCACTTGGCTCACCAAATTTCGTTCTTCTAGGTTAAACCGTTCCTTTGCAGTAACCGTTTTCATGTTTAGGTTTCACTCTGTTTTCTCCTATATGGATACATGTAGTTGGAACTCTAAATCAAACGCGGTTTGTGCTAGCTCTTTGAAACTTTTCACAATAATGTAGTTCCAAGTTCTATCGCTATGGTTTGTGTCCTATTGAAGTAGCCCCAAGCAGAGACTGACGAGAAACACTTTCATTGAAAGGGGTTGCCAAGCTTCCAAAAAACTACGAGTTTCCTGAAATCTCAGCAAACATTTTTTCACCAATCTTGATGATACTTGCAGGTAATGATCAGTAATCCAATCCCACATGGCTCCCCATATTTCGTTCTTCTAGGTTAAACCGTTCCTTTGCAGTAACCGTTTTCATGTTTAGGTTTCACTCTCTTTTCTCCTATATGGATACATGTAGTTGGAACTCTAAATCAAACACGGTTTGTGCTAATTGTTTGAAACTTGGCACAATAATGTAGTTCCAAGTTCTATGGCTATGGTTTTTGTCCTATTGAAGTAGCCCCAAGCAGAGACTGACGAGAATCACTTTCATTGAAAGGGGTTGCCAAGCTTCCAAAAAACTACGAGTTTCCTGAAATCTCAGCAAATATTTTTTCACCCAATCTTGATGATACTTGCAGGTAATGATCAGTAATCCAATCCCACTTGGCTCACCAAATTTCGTTCTTCTAGGTTAAACCGTTCCTTTGCAGTAACCGTTTTCATGTTTAGGTTTCACTCTGTTTCTCCTATATGGATACATGTATTTGGAACTCTAAATCAAACACGGTTTGTGCTAATTCTTTGAAACTTGGCACAATAATGTAGTTCCAAGTTCTATCGCTATGGTTTGTGTCCTATTGAAGTAGCCCGAAGCAGAGACTGACGAGAATCACTTTCATTGAAAGGGGTTGCCAAGCTTCCAAAAAACTACGAGTTTCCAGAAATCTCAGCAAACATTTTTCACCCAATCTTCATGATACTTGCAGGTAATGATCAGTACACCAATCCCACTTGGATCACCAAATTTCGTTCTTCTAGGTTAAACCGTTCCTTTGCAGTAACCGTTTACATGTTTAGGTTTCACTCTGTTTTCTCCTATATGGATACATGTAGTTGGAACTCTAAATCAAACACGGTTTGTGCTAGCTCTTGGAAACTTGGCACAATAATGTAGTTCCAAGTTCTGTGGCTATGGTTTGTGTCCTATTGAAGTAGCCCCAAGCAGAGACTGACGAGAATCACTTTCATTGAAAGGGGTTGCCAAGCTTCCAAAAAACTACGAGTTTCCTGAAATCTCAGCAAACATTTTTTCACCAATCTTGATGATACTTGCAGGTAATGATCAGTACACCAATCCCACTTGGCTCAAAAAATTTCGTTCTTCTAGGTTAAACCGTTCCTTTGCAGTAACCGTTTTCATGTTTAGGTTTCACTCTGTTTTCTCCTATATGGATACATGTAGTTGGAACTCTAAATCAAACACGGTTTGTGCTAGCTCTTTGAAACTTGGCACAATAATGTAGTTCCAAGTTCTATCGCTATGGTTTGTGTCCTGTTGAAGTAGCCCCAAGCAGAGACTGACGAGAATCAAATTCATTGAAATTGGTTGCCAAGCTTCCAAAAAACTACGATTTTCCTGAAATCTCAGCAAACATTTTTTCACCAATCTTGATGATACTTGCAGGTCATGATCAGTACACCAATCCCACTTGGCTCACCAAATTTCGTTCTTCTAGGTTAAACCGTTCCTTTGCAGTCACCGTTTTCATGTTTAGGTTTCACTCTCTTTTCTCCTATATGGATACATGTAGTTGGAACTCTAAATCAAACACGGTTTGTGCTGGCTCTTTGAAACTTGGCACAATAATGTACTTCCAAGTTCTACCGCTATGGTTTGTGTCCTATTGAAGTAGCCCCAAGCAGAGACTGACGAGAAACACTTTCATTGAAAGGGGTTGCCAAGCTTCCAAAAAAACTACGAGTTTCCTGAAATCTCAGCAAACATTTTTTCACCAATCTTGATGATACTTGCAGGTAATGATCAGTAATCCAATCACACTTGGCTCACCAAATTTCGTTCTTCTAGGTTAAACCGTTCCTTTGCAGGAACCGTTTTCATGTTTAGGTTTCACTCTGTTTTCTCCTATATGGATACATGTAGTTGGAACTCTAAATCAAACGCGGTTTGTGCTAGCTCTTTGAAACTTGGCACAATAATGTAGTTCCAAGTTCTATGGCTATGGTTTGTGTCCTATTGAAGTAGCCCGAAGCAGAGACTGACGAGAATCACTTTCATTGAAAGGGGTTGCCAAGCTTCCGTGAAACTACGAGTTTCCTGAAATCTCAGCAAACATTTTTCACCCAATCTTGATGATACTTGCAGGTAATGATCAGTACACCAATCCCACTTGGCTCACCAAATTTCGTTCTTCTAGGTTAAAACGTTCCTTTGCAGAAACCGTTTTCATGTTTAGGTTTCACTCTGTTTTCTCCTATATGGATACATGTAGTTGGAACTCTAAATCAAACACGGTTTGTGCTAGCTCTTTGAAACTTTGCACAATAATGTAGTTCCAAGTTCTATGGCTATGGTTTATGTCCTATTGAAGTAGCCCCAAGCAGAGACTGACGATAATCACATTCATTGAAAGGGGTTGCCAAGCTTCCAAAAAACTACGAGTTTCCTGAAATCTCAGCAAACATTTTTTCACCCAATCTTGATGATATTTGCAGGTAATGATCAGTACACCAATCCCACTTGGCTCACCATATTTCGTTCTTCTAGGTTAAACCGTTCCTTTGCAGTAACCGTTTTCATGTTTAGGTTTCACTCTGTTTTCTCCTATATGGATACATGTAGTTGGAACTCTAAATCAAACACGGTTTGTGCTAGCTCTTTGAAACTTGGCACAATAATGTAGTTCCAAGTTCTATGGCTATGGTTTGTGTCCTATTGAAGTAGCCCCAAGCAGAGACTGACGAGAATCACTTTCATTGAAAGGGGTTGCCAAGCTTCCAAAAAAACTACGAGTTACCTGAAATCTCACGAAACATTTTTTCACCAATCTTGATGATACTTGTGGTAATGATCAGTAATCCAATCACACATGGCTAACCAAATTTCGTTCTTCTAGGTTAAACCGTTCCTTTGCAGGAACCGTTTTCATGTTTAGGTTTCACTCTATTTTCTCCTATATGGATACATGTAGTTGGAACTCTAAATCAAACACGGTTTGTGCTAATTCTTTGAAACTTGGCACAATAATGTAGTTCCTATTTCTATCGCTATGGTTTGTGTCCTATTGAAGTAGTCCCAAGCAGAGACTGAGGAGAATCACTTTCATTGAAAGGGGTTGCCAAGCTTCCGTAAAACTACGAGTTTCCTGAAATCTCAGCAAACATTTTTCACCCAATCTTGATGATACTTGCAGGTAATGATCAGTACACCAATCCCACTTGGCTCACCAAATTTCGTTCTTCTAGTTTAAACCGTTCCTTTGCAGTAACCGTTTACATGTTTAGCTTTCACTCTCTTTTCTCCTATATGGATACATGTATTTGGAACTCTAAATCAAACACGGTTTGTGCTAGCTCTTTAAAACTTGGCACAATAATGTAGTTCCAAGTTCTGTGGCTATGGTTTGTGTCCTATTGAAGTATCCCCAAGCAGAGACTGACGAGAATCACTTTCATTGAAAGGGGTTGCCAAGCTTCCAAAAAACTACGAGTTTCCTGAAATCTCAGCAAACATTTTTTCACCAATCTTGATGATACTTGCAGGTAATGATCAGTAATCCAATCCCACTTGGCTCACCAAATTTCGTTCTTCTAGGTTAAACCGTTCCTTTGCAGTAACCGTTTTCATGTTTACGTTTCACTCTCTTTTCTCCTATATGGATACATGTAGTTGGAACTCTAAATCAAACGCGGTTTGTGCTAGCTCTTTGAAACGTGGCACAATAATGTAGTTCCAAGTTCTATCGCTATGGTTTGTGTCCTATTGAAGTAGCCCCAAGCAGAGACTGACGAGAATCACTTTCATTGAAAGGGGTTGCCAAGCTTCCGTAAAACTACGAGTTTCCTGAAATCTCAGCCAACATTTTTTCACCAATCTTGATGATACTTGCAGGTAATGATCAGTACACCAATCCCACTTGGCTCACCAAATTTCGTTCTTCTAGGTTAAACCGTTCCTTTGCAGTAACCGTTTTCATGTTTAGGTTTCACTCTGTTTTCTCCTATATGGATACATGTAGTTGGAACTCTAAATCAAACGCGGTTTGTGCTAGCTCTTTGAAACTTTTCACAATAATGTAGTTCCAAGTTCTATCGCTATGGTTTGTGTCCTATTGAAGTAGCCCCAAGCAGAGACTGACGAGAATCACTTTCATTGAAAGGGGTTGCCAAGCTTCCAAAAAACTACGAGTTTCCTGAAATCTCAGCAAACATTTTTTCACCAATCTTGATGATACTTGCAGGTAATGATCAGTAATCCAATCCCACTTGGCTCACCATATTTCGTTCTTCTATGTTAAACCGTTCCTTTGCAGTAACCGTTTTCATGTTTAGGTTTCACTCTCTTTTCTCCTATATGGATACATGTAGTTGGAACTCTAAATCAAACACGGTTTGTGCTAATTCTTTGAAACTTGGCACAATAATGTAGTTCCAAGTTCTATCGCTGTGGTTTGTGTCCTATTGAAGTAGCCCGAAGCAGAGATTGACGAGAATCACTTTCATTGAAAGGGGTTGCCAAGCTTCCAAAAAACTACGAGTTTCCTGAAATCTCAGCAAACATTTTTTCACCAATCTTGATGACACTTGCAGGTAATGATCAGTAATCCAATCCCACTTGGCTCACCAAATTTCGTTCTTCTAGGTTAAACCGTTCCTTTGCAGTAACCGTTTTCATGTTTAGGTTTCACTCTCTTTTCTCCTATATGGATACATGTAGTTGGAACTCTAAATAAAACACGGATTGTGCTAATTCTTTGAAACTTGGCACAATAATGTAGTTCCAAGTTCTATCGCTATGGTTTGTGTCCTATTGAAGTAGCCCGAAGCAGAGACTGACGAGAATCACTTTCATTGAAAGGGGTTGCCAAGCTTCCAAAAAACTACGAGTTTCCTGAAATCTCAGCAAACATTTTTCACCCAATCTTGATGATACTTGCAGGTAATGATCAGTACACCAATCCCACTTGGATCACCAAATTTCGTTCTTCTAGGTTAAACCGTTCCTTTGCAGTAACCGTTTACATGTTTAGGTTTCACTCTGTTTTCTCCTATATGGATACATGTAGTTGGAACTCTAAATCAAACACGGTTTGTGCTAGCTCTTGGAAACTTGGCACAATAATGTAGTTCCAAGTTCTGTGGCTATGGTTTGTGTCCTATTGAAGTAGCCCCAAGCAGAGACTGACGAGAATCACTTTCATTGAAAGAGGTTGCCAAGCTTCCAAAAAACTACGAGTTTCCTGAAATCTCAGCAAACATTTTTTCACCAATCTTGATGATACTTGCAGGTAATGATCAGTACACCAATCCCACTTGGCTCAAAAAATTTCGTTCTTCTAGGTTAAACCGTTCCTTTGCAGTAACCGTTTTCATGTTTAGGTTTCACTCTGTTTTCTCCTATATGGATACATGTAGTTGGAACTCTAAATCAAACACGGTTTGTGCTAGCTCTTTGAAACTTGGCACAATAATGTAGTTCCAAGTTCTATCGCTATGGTTTGTGTCCTATTGAAGTAGCCCCAAGCAGAGACTGACGAGAATCAAATTCATTGAAATTGGTTGCCAAGCTTCCAAAAAACTACGATTTTCCTGAAATCTCAGCAAACATTTTTTCACCCAATCTTGATGATACTTGCAGGTCATGATCAGTACACCAATCCCACTTGGCTCACCAAATTTCGTTCTTCTAGGTTAAACCGTTCCTTTGCAGTAACCGTTTTCATGTTTAGGTTTCACTCTGTTTTCTCCTATATGGATACATGTAGTTGGAACTCTAAATCAAACACGGTTTGTGCTAGCTCTTTGAAACTTGGCACAATAATGTACTTCCAAGTTCTATCGCTATGGTTTGTGTCCTATTGAAGTAGCCCCAAGCAGAGACTGACGAGAAACACTTTCATTGAAAGGGGTTGCCAAGCTTCCAAAAAAACTACGAGTTTCCTGAAATCTCAGCAAACATTTTTTCACCAATCTTGATGATACTTGCAGGTAATGATCAGTAATCCAATCACACTTGGCTCACCAAATTTCGTTCTTCTAGGTTAAACCGTTCCTTTGCAGGAACCGTTTTCATGTTTAGGTTTCACTCTGTTTTCTCCTATATGGATACATGTATTTGGAACTCTAAATCAAACACGGTTTGTGCTAGCTCTTTGAAACTTGGCACAATAATGTAGTTCCAAGTTCTATCGCTATGGTTTGTGTCCTATTGAAGTAGCCCGAAGCAGAGACTGACGAGAATCACTTTCATTGAAAGGGGTTGCCAAGCTTCCTTGAAACTACGAGTTTCCTGAAATCTCAGCAAACATTTTTCACCCAATCTTGATGATACTTGCAGGTAATGATCAGTACACCAATCCCACTTGGCTCACCAAATTTCGTTCTTCTAGGTTAAAACGTTCCTTTGCAGTAACCGTTTTCATGTTTAGGTTTCACTCTGTTTTCTCCTATATGGATACATGTAGTTGGAACTCTAAATCAAACACGGTTTGTGCTAGCTCTTTGAAACTTTGCACAATAATGTAGTTCCAAGTTCTATGGCTATGGTTTATGTCCTATTGAAGTAGCCCCAAGCAGAGACTGACGATAATCACATTCATTGAAAGAGGTTGCCAAGCTTCCAAAAAACTACGAGTTTCCTGAAATCTCAGCAAACATTTTTTCACCAATCTTGATGATACTTGCAGGTAATGATCAGTAATCCAATCCCACTTGGCTCACCAAATTTCGTTCTTCTAGGTTAAAACGTTCCTTTGCAGTAACCGTTTTCATGTTTAGGTTTCACTCTGTTTTCTCCTATATGGATACATGTAGTTGGAACTCTAAATCAAACACGGTTTGTGCTAGCTCTTTGAAACTTGGCACAATAATGTACTTCCAAGTTCTATCGCTATGGTTTGTGTCCTATTGAAGTAGCCCCAAGCAGAGACTGACGAGAAACACTTTCATTGAAAGGGGTTGCCAAGCTTCCAAAAAAACTACGAGTTTCCTGAAATCTCAGCAAACATTTTTTCACCAATCTTGATGATACTTGCAGGTAATGATCAGTAATCCAATCACACTTGGCTCACCAAATTTCGTTCTTCTAGGTTAAACCGTTCCTTTGCAGGAACCGTTTTCATGTTTAGGTTTCACTCTGTTTTCTCCTATATGGATACATGTATTTGGAACTCTAAATCAAACACGGTTTGTGCTAGCTCTTTGAAACTTGGCACAATAATGTAGTTCCAAGTTCTATCGCTATGGTTTGTGTCCTATTGAAGTAGCCCGAAGCAGAGACTGACGAGAATCACTTTCATTGAAAGGGGTTGCCAAGCTTCCGTGAAACTACGAGTTTCCTGAAATCTCAGCAAACATTTTTCACCCAATCTTGATGATACTTGCAGGTAATGATCAGTACACCAATCCCACTTGGCTCACCAAATTTCGTTCTTCTAGGTTAAAACGTTCCTTTGCAGTAACCGTTTTCATGTTTAGGTTTCACTCTGTTTTCTCCTATATGGATACATGTAGTTGGAACTCTAAATCAAACACGGTTTGTGCTAGCTCTTTGAAACTTTGCACAATAATGTAGTTCCAAGTTCTATGGCTATGGTTTATGTCCTATTGAAGTAGCCCCAAGCAGAGACTGACGATAATCACATTCATTGAAAGAGGTTGCCAAGCTTCCAAAAAACTACGAGTTTCCTGAAATCTCAGCAAACATTTTTTCACCAATCTTGATGATACTTGCAGGTAATGATCAGTAATCCAATCCCACTTGGCTCACCAAATTTCGTTCTTCTAGGTTAAAACGTTCCTTTGCAGTAACCGTTTTCATGTTTAGGTTTCACTCTGTTTTCTCCTATATGGATACATGTAGTTGGAACTCTAAATCAAACGCAGTTTGTGCTAGCTCTTTGAAACTTTTCACAGTAATGTAGTTCCAAGTTCTATCGCTATGGTTTGTGTCCTATTGAAGTAGCCCCAAGCAGAGACTGACGAGAATCACTTTCATTGAAAGGGGTTGCCAAGCTTCCAAAAAACTACGAGTTTCCTGAAATCTCAGCAAACATTTTTTCACCAATCTTGATGATACTTGCAGGTAATGATCAGTAATCCAATCCCACTTGGCTCACCATATTTCGTTCTTCTAGGTTAAACCGTTCCTTTGCAGTAACCGTTTTCATGTTTAGGTTTCACTCTCTTTTCTCCTATATGGATACATGTAGTTGGAACTCTAAATCAAACACGGTTTGTGCTAATTCTTTGAAA
This sequence comes from Urocitellus parryii, assembly GCF_045843805.1. Taxonomy (NCBI): domain Eukaryota; kingdom Metazoa; phylum Chordata; class Mammalia; order Rodentia; family Sciuridae; genus Urocitellus; species Urocitellus parryii. The sequence continues at coordinate 23,113 of NW_027551938.1, read as the reverse complement.
CTTGACACAATAATGTAGTTCCAAGTTCTATCGCTGTGGTTTGTGTCCTATTGAAGTAGCCCGAAGCAGAGATTGACGAGAATCACTTTCATTGAAAGGGGTTGCCAAGCTTCCAAAAAACTACGAGTTTCCTGAAATCTCAGCAAACATTTTTTCACCAATCTTGATGATACTTGCAGGTAATGATCAGTAATCCAATCCCACTTGGCTCACCAAATTTCGTTCTTCTAGGTTAAACCGTTCCTTTGCAGTAACCGTTTTCATGTTTAGGTTTCACTCTCTTTTCTCCTATATGGATACATGTATTTGGAACTCTAAATCAAACACGGTTTGTGCTAATTCTTTGAAACTTGGCACAATAATGTAGTTCCAAGTTCTATCGCTATGGTTTGTGTCCTATTGAAGTAGCCCGAAGCAGAGACTGACGAGAATCACTTTCATTGAAAGGGGTTGCCAAGCTTCCAAAAAAAAACTACGAGTTTCCTGAAATCTCAGCAAACATTTTTTCACCAATTTTGATGATACTTGCAGGTAATGATCAGTAATCCAATCACACTTGGCTCACCAAATTTCGTTCTTCTAGGTTAAACCGTTCCTTTGCAGGAACCGTTTTCATGTTTAGGTTTCACTCTGTTTTCTCCTATATGGATACATGTAGTTGGAACTCTAAATCAAACACGGTTTGTGCTAGCTCTTTGAAACTTGGCACAATAATGTAGTTCCAAGTTCTATGACTATGGTTTGTGTCCTATTGAAGTAGCCCCAAGCAGAGACTGACGAGATACACTTTCATTGAAAGGGGTTGCCAAGCTTCCAAAAAAACTACGAGTTTCCTGAAATCTCACCAAACATTTTTTCACCAATCTTGATGATACTTGCAGGTAATGATCAGTAATCCAATCCCACTTGGCTCACCAAGTTTCGTTCTTCTAGGTTAAACCATTCCTTTGCAGTAACCGTTTTCATGTTTAGGTTTCACTCTGTTTTCTCCTATATGGATACATGTATTTGGAACTCTAAATCAAACACGGTTTGTGCTAATTCTTTGAAACTTGGCACAATAATGTAGTTCCAAGTTCTATCGCTATGGTTTGTGTCCTATTGAAGTAGCCCGAAGCAGAGACTGACGAGAATCACTTTCATTGAAAGGGGTTGCCAAGCTTCCGTGAAACTACGAGTTTCCTGAAATCTCAGCAAACATTTTTCACCCAATCTTGATGATACTTGCAGGTAATGATCAGTACACCAATCCCACTTGGCTCACCAAATTTCGTTCTTCTAGGTTAAAACGTTCCTTTGCAGTAACCGTTTTCATGTTTAGGTTTCACTCTGTTTTCTCCTATATGGATACATGTAGTTGGAACTCTAAATCAAACACGGTTTGTGCTAGCTCTTTGAAACTTGGCACAATAATGTAGTTCCAAGTTCTATGGCTATGGTTTATGTCCTATTGAAGTAGCCCCAAGCAGAGACTGACGATAATCACATTCATTGAAAGGGGTTGCCAAGCTTCCAAAAAACTACGAGTTTCCTGAAATCTCAGCAAACATTTTTTCACCCAATCTTGATGATATTTGCAGGTAATGATCAGTACACCAATCCCACTTGGCTCACCATATTTCGTTCTTCTAGGTTAAACCGTTCCTTTGCAGTAACCGTTTTCATGTTTAGGTTTCACTCTGTTTTCTCCTATATGGATACATGTAGTTGGAACTCTAAATCAAACACGGTTTGTGCTAGCTCTTTGAATCTTGGCACAATAATGTAGTTCCAAGTTCTATGGCTATGGTTTGTGTCCTATTGAAGTAGCCCCAAGCAGAGACTGACGAGAATCACTTTCATTGAAAGGGGTTGCCAAGCTTCCAAAAAAACTACGAGTTTCCTGAAATCTCACGAAACATTTTTTCACCAATCTTGATGATACTTGTGGTAATGATCAGTAATCCAATCACACATGGCTAACCAAATTTCGTTCTTCTAGGTTAAACCGTTCCTTTGCAGGAACCGTTTTCATGTTTAGGTTTCACTCTATTTTCTCCTCTATGGATACATGTAGTTGGAACTCTAAATCAAACACGGTTTGTGCTAATTCTTTGAAACTTGGCACAATAATGTAGTTCCTATTTCTATCGCTATGGTTTGTGTCCTATTGAAGTAGCCCCAAGCAGAGACTGACGAGAATCACTTTCATTGAAAGGGGTTGCCAAGCTTCCAAAAAACTACGAGTTTCCTGAAATCTCAGCAAACATTTTTTCACCCAATCTTGATGATACTTGCAGGTAATGATCAGTACACCAATCCCACTTGGCTCACCAAATTTCGTTCTTCTAGGTTAAACCTTTCCTTTGCAGTAACCGTTTTCATGTTTAGGTTTCACTCTGTTTTCTCCTATATGGATACATGTAGTTGGAACTCTAAATCAAACACGGTTTGTGCTAGCTCTTTGAAACTTGGCACAATAATGTAGTTCCAAGTTCTATCGCTATGGTTTGTGTCCTATTGAAGTAGCCCCAAGCAGAGACTGACGATAATCACATTCATTGAAAGGGGTTGCCAAGCTTCCAAAAAACTACGAGTTTCCTGAAATCTCAGCAAACATTTTTTCACCCAATCTTGATGATACTTGCAGGTAATGATCAGTACACCAATCCGACTTGGCTCACCAAATTTCGTTCTTCTAGGTTAAACCGTTCCTTTGCAGTAACCGTTTTCATGTTTAGGTTTCACTCTGTTTTCTCCTATATGGATACATGTAGTTGGAACTCTAAATCAAACACGGTTTGTGCTAGCTCTTTGAAACTTGGCACAATAATGTAGTTCCAAGTTCTATGGCTATGGTTTGTGTCCTATTGAAGTAGCCCCAAGCAGAGACTGACGAGAATCACTTTCATTGAAAGGGGTTGCAAAGCTTCCAAAAAAACTACGAGTTTCCTGAAATCTCAACAAACATTTTTTCAACAATCTTGATGATACTTGCAGGTTATGATCAGTAATCCAATCACACTTGGCTCACCAAATTTCGTTCTTCTAGGTTAAACCGTTCCTTTGCAGGAACCGTTTTCATGTTTAGGTTTCACTCTGTTTAATCCTATAAGGATACATGTAGTTGGAACTCTAAATCAAACACGGTTTGTGCTAATTCTTTGAAACTTGGCACAATAATGTAGTTCCAAGTTCTATCGCTATGGTTTGTGTCCTATTGAAGTAGCCCGAAGCAGAGACTGACGAGAATCACTTTCATTGAAAGGGGTTGCCAAGCTTCCGTAAAACTACGAGTTTCCTGAAATCTCAGCAAACATTTTTTCACCCAATCTTGATGATACTTGCAGGTAATGATCAGTACACCAATCCCACTTGGCTCACCAAATTTCGTTCTTCTAGGTTAAACCGTTCCTTTGCAGTAACCGTTTTCATGTTTAGGTTTCACTCTGTTTTCTCCTATATGGATACATGTAGTTGGAACTCTAAATCAAACACGGTTTGTGCTAGCTCTTTGAAACTTGGCACAATAATGTAGTTCCAAGTTCTATGGCTATGGTTTGTGTCCTATTGAAGTAGCCCCAAGCAGAGACTGACGAGAAACACTTTCATTGAAAGGGGTTGCCAAGCTTCCAAAAAAACTACGAATTTCCTGAAATCTCAGCAAACATTTTTTCACCAATCTTGATGATACTTGCAGGTAATGATCAGTAATCCAATCACACTTGGCTCACCAATTGTCGTTCTTCTAGGTTAAACCGTTCCTTTGCAGGAACCGTTTTCATGTTTAGGTTTCACTCTATTTTCTCCTCTATGGATACATGTAGTTGGAACTCTAAATCAAACACGGTTTGTGCTAATTCTTTGAAACTTGGCACAATAATGTAGTTCCTATTTCTATCGCTATGGTTTGTGTCCTATTGAAGTAGCCCCAAGCAGAGACTGACGAGAATCACTTTCATTGAAAGGGGTTGCCAAGCTTCCAAAAAACTACGAGTTTCCTGAAATCTCAGCAAACATTTTTTCACCCAATCTTGATGATACTTGCAGGTAATGATCAGTACACCAATCCCACTTGGCTCACCAAATTTCGTTCTTCTAGGTTAAACCTTTCCTTTGCAGTAACCGTTTTCATGTTTAGGTTTCACTCTGTTTTCTCCTATATGGATACATGTAGTTGGAACTCTAAATCAAACACGGTTTGTGCTAGCTCTTTGAAACTTGGCACAATAATGTAGTTCCAAGTTCTATGGCTATGGTTTGTGTCCTATTGAAGTAGCCCCAAGCAGAGACTGACGATAATCACATTCATTGAAAGGGGTTGCCAAGCTTCCAAAAAACTACGAGTTTCCTGAAATCTCAGCAAACATTTTTTCACCCAATCTTGATGATACTTGCAGGTAATGATCAGTACACCAATCCGACTTGGCTCACCAAATTTCGTTCTTCTAGGTTAAACCGTTCCTTTGCAGTAACCGTTTCATGTTTAGGTTTCACTCTGTTTTCTCCTATATGGATACATGTAGTTGGAACTCTAAATCAAACACGGTTTGTGCTAGCTCTTTGAAACTTGGCACAATAATGTACTTCCAAGTTCTATGGCTATGGTTTGTGTCCTATTGAAGTAGCCCAAGCAGAGACTGACGAGAAACACTTTCATTGAAAGGGTTGCCAAGCTTCCAAAAAAACTACGAATTTCCTGAAATCTCAGCAAACATTTTTTCACCAATCTTGATGATACTTGCAGGTAATGATCAGTAATCCAATCACACTTGGCTCACCAAACGTCGTTCTTCTAGGTTAAACCGTTCCTTTGCAGGAACCGTTTTCATGTTTAGGTTTCACTCTGTTTTCTCCTATATGGATACATGTAGTTGGAACTCTAAATCAAATGCGGTTTGTGCTAGCTCTTTAAAACTTGGCACAATAATGTAGTTCCAAGTTCTATGGCTATGGTTTGTGTCCTATTGAAGTAGCCCCAAGCAGAGACTGACGAGATACACTTTCATTGAAAGGGGTTGCCAAGCTTCCAAAAAAACTACGAGTTTCCTGAAATCTCACAAACATTTTTTCACCAGTCTGATGATACTTGCAGGTAATGATCAGTAATCCAATCCCACTTGGCTCACCAAGTTTCGTTCTCTTGGTTAAACCGTTCCTTTGCAGTACCGTTTCATGTTTAGGTTTCACTCTGTTTTCTCCTATATGGATACATGTATTTGGAACTCTAAAATCAAACACGGTTTGTGCTAATTCTTTGAAACTTGGCACAATAATGTAGTTCCAAGTTCTATCGCTATGGTTTGTGTCCTATTGAAGTAGCCCGAAGCAGAGACTGACGAGAATCACTTTCATTGAAAGGGGTTGCCAAGCTTCCGTAAACTACGAGTTTCCTGAAATCTCAGCCAACATTTTTTTCACCCAATCTTGATGATACTTGCAGGTAATGATCAGTACACCAATCCCACTTGGCTCACCAAATTTCGTTCTTCTAGGTTAAACCGTTCCTTTGCAGTAACCGTTTTCATGTTTAGGTTTTCACTCTGTTTTCTCCTATATGGATACATGTAGTTGGAACTCTAAATCAAACGCGGTTTGTGCTAGCTCTTTGAAACGTTTCACAATAATGTAGTTCCAAGTTCTATCGCTATGGTTTGTGTCCTATTGAAGTAGCCCCAAGCAGAGACTGACGAGAATCACTTTCATTGAAAGGGGTTGCCAAGCTTCCAAAAAACTACGAGTTTCCTGAAATCTCAGCAAACATTTTTTCACCAATCTTGATGATACTTGCAGGTAATGATCAGTAATCCAATCCCACTTGGCTCACCATATTTCGTTCTTCTAGGTTAAACCGTTCCTTTGCAGTAACCGTTTTCATGTTTAGGTTTCACTCTCTTTTCTCCTATATGGATACATGTAGTTGGAAGTCTAAATCAAACACGGTTTGTGCTAATTCTTTGAAACTTGGCACAATAATGTAGTTCCAAGTTCTATCGCTGTGGTTTGTGTCCTATTGAAGTAGCCCGAAGCAGAGATTGACGAGAATCACTTTCATTGAAAGGGGTGCCAAGCTTCCAAAAAACTACGAGTTTCCTGAAATCTCAGCAAACATTTTTTCACCAATCTTGATGATACTTGCAGGTAATGATCAGTAATCCAATCCCACTTGGCTCACCAAATTTCGTTCTTCTAGGTTAAACCGTTCCTTTGCAGTAACCGTTTTCATGTTTAGGTTTCACTCTCTTTTCTCCTATATGGATACATGTAGTTGGAACTCTAAATAAAACACGGATTGTGCTAGCTCTTTGAAACTTGGCACAATAATGTAGTTCCAAGTTCTATGGCTATGGTTTGTGTCCTATTGAAGTAGCCCCAAGCAGAGACTGACGAGAATCACTTTCATTGAAAGGGGTTGCCAGGCTTCCAAAAAACTACGAGTTTCCTGAAATCTCAGCAAACATTTTTTCACCCAATCTTGATGATACTTGCAGGTAATGATCAGTACACTAATCCCACTTGGCTCACCAAATTTCGTTCTTCTAGGTTAAACCTTTCCTTTGCAGTAACCGTTTTCATGTTTAGGTTTCACTCTGTTTTCTCCTATATGGATACATGTAGTTGGAACTCTAAATCAAACACGGTTTGTGCTAGCTCTTTGAAACTTGGCACAATAAATGTAGTTCCAAGTTCTATGGCTATGGTTTGTGTCCTATTGAAGTAGCCCCAAGCAGAGACTGACGAGAATCACTTTCATTGAAAGGGGTTGCCAAGCTTCCAAAAAAACTACGAGTTTCCTGAAATCTCAGCAAACATTTTTTCACCCAATCTTGATGATACTTGCAGGTAATGATCAGTACACCAATCCCACTTGGCTCACCAAATTTCGTTCTTCTAGGTTAAACCGTTCCTTTGCAGGAACCGTTTTCCATGTTTAGGTTTCACTCTGTTTTCTCCTATATGGATACATGTAGTTGGAACTCTAAATCAAACACGGTTTGTGCTAGCTCTTTGAAACTTGGCACAATAATGTAGTTCCAAGTTCTATGGCTATGGTTTGTGTCCTATTGAAGTAGCCCCAAGCAGAGACTGACGAGAATCACTTTCATTGAAAGGGGTTGCCAAGCTTCACCAAAAAAACTACGAGTTTCCTGAAATCTCACGAAACATTTTTTCACCAATCTTGATGATACTTGTGGTAATGATCAGTAATCCAATCACACATGGCTAACCAAATTTCGTTCTTCTAGGTTAAACCGTTCCTTTGCAGGAACCGTTTTCATGTTTAGGTTTCACTCTATTTTCTCCTATATGGATACATGTAGTTGGAACTTTAAATCAAACACGGTTTGTGCTAATTCTTTGAAACTTGGCACAATAATGTACTTCCTATTTCTATCGCTATGGTTGTGTCCTATTGAAGTAGCTCCAAGCAGAGACTGACGAGAATCACTTTCATTGAAAAGGGGTTGCCAAGCTTCCAAAAAACTACGAGTTTCTGAAATCTCAGCAAACATTTTTTCACCCAATCTTGATGATACTTGCAGGTAATGATCAGTACACCAATCCCACTTGGCTCACCAAATTTCGTTCTTCTAGGTTAAACCTTTCCTTTGCAGTAACCGTTTTCATGTTTAGGTTTCACTCTTTTTTCTCCTATATGGATACATGTAGTTGGAACTCTAAATCAAACACGGTTTGTGCTAGCTCTTTGAAACTTGGCACAATAATGTAGTTCCAAGTTCTATCGCTATGGTTTGTGTCCTATTGAAGTAGCCCCAAGCAGAGACTGACGATAATCACATTCATTGAAAGGGGTTGCCAAGCATCCAAAAAACTACGAGGTTCCTGAAATCTCAGCAAACATTTTTTCACCCAATCTTGATGATACTTGCAGGTAATGATCAGTACACCAATCCGACTTGGGCTCACCAATTTCGTTCTTCTAGGTTAAACCGTTCCTTTGCAGTAACCGTTTTCATGTTTAGGTTTCACTCTGTTTTCTCCTATATGGATACATGTAGTTGGAACTTCTAAATCAAACACGGTTTGTGCTAGCTCTTTGAAACTTGGCACAATAATGTAGTTCCAAGTTCTATGGCTATGGTTTGTGTCCTATTGAAGTAGCCCCAAGCAGAGACTGACGAGAATCACTTTCATTGAAAGGGGTTGCAAAGCTTCCAAAAAACTACGAGTTTCCTGAAATCTCAACAAACATTTTTTCACCAATCTTGATGATACTTGCAGGTTATGATCAGTATCCAATCACACTTGGCTCACCAAATTTCGTTCTTCTAGCTTAAACCGTTCCTTTGCAGGAACACGTTTTCATGTTTTAGGTTTCACTCTGTTTTCTCCTATAAGGATACATGTAGTTGGAACTCTAAATCAAACACGGTTTGTGCTAATTCTTTGAACCTTGGCACAATAATGTAGTTCCAAGTTTCGCTAGTGTCCTATTGAAGTAGCCCGAAGCACAGACTGACGAGAATCACTTTCATTGAAAGGGGTTGCCAAGCTTCCGTAAAACTACGAGTTTCCTGAAATCTCAGCAAACATTTTTTCACCCAATCTTGATGATATTGCGTGATCAGTACACCAATCCCACTTGGCTCACCAAATTTCGTTCTTCTAGGTTAAACCGTTCCTTTGCAGTAACCGTTTTCATGTTTAGGTTTCACTCTGTTTTCTCCTATATGGATACATGTAGTTGGAACTCTAAATCAAACACGGTTACTGCAAAGGAACGGTTTAACCTAGAAGAACGAAATTTGGTGAGCCAAGTGGGATTGGTGTACTGATCATTACCTGCAAGTATCATCAAGATTGGGTGAAAAAATGTTTGCTGAGATTTCAGGAAACTCGTAGTTTTACGGAAGCTTGGCAACCCTTTCAATGAAAGTGATTCTCGTCAGTCTGTGCTTCGGGCTACTTCAATAGGACACAAACCATAGCGATAGAACTTGGAACTACATTATTGTGCCAAGTTTCAAAGAATTAGCACAACCGTGTTTGATTTAGAGTTCCAACTACATGTATCCTTATAGGAGAAAACAGAGTGAAACCTAAACATGAAAACGGTTCCTGCAAAGGAACGGTTTAAGCTAGAAGAACGAAATTTGGTGAGCCAAGTGTGATTGGATTACTGATCATAACCTGCAAGTATCATCAAGATTGGTGAAAAAATGTTTGTTGAGATTTCAGGAAACTCGTAGTTTTTTTGGAAGCTTTGCAACCCCTTTCAATGAAAGTGATTCTCGTCAGTCTCTGCTTGGGGCTACTTCAATAGGACACAAACCATAGCCATAGAACTTGGAACTACATTATTGTGCCAAGTTTCAAAGAGCTAGCACAAACCGTGTTTGATTTAGAGTTCCAACTACATGTATCCATATAGGAGAAAACAGAAGAGACTGATCATTACCTGCAAGTATCATCAAGATTGGGTGAAAAAATGTTTGCTGAGATTTCAGGAACCTCGTAGTTTTTTGGATGCTTGGCAACCCCTTTCAATGAATGTGATTATCGTCAGTCTCTGCTTGGGGCTACTTCAATAGGACACAAACCATAGCGATAGAACTTGGAACTACATTATTGTGCCAAGTTTCAAAGAGCTAGCACAAACCGTGTTTGATTTAGAGTTCCAACTACATGTATCCATATAGGAGAAAAAAGAGTGAAACCTAAACATGAAAAACGGTTACTGCAAAGGAAAGGTTTAACCTAGAAGAACGAAATTTGGTGAGCCAAGTGGGATTGGTGTACTGATCATTACCTGCAAAGTATCATCAAGATTGGGTGAAAAATGTTTGCTGAGATTTCAGGAAACTCGTAGTTTTTTGGAAGCTTGGCAACCCCTTTCAATGAAAGTGATTCTCGTCAGTCTCTGCTTGGAGCTACTTCAATAGGACACAAACCATAGCGATAGAAATAGGAAGTACATTATTTGTGCCAAGTTTCAAAGAATTAGCACAAACCGTGTTTGATTTAAAGTTCCAACTACATGTATCCATATAGGAGAAAATAGAGTGAAACTAAACATGAAAACGGTTCCTGCAAAAGGAACGGGTTTAACCTAGAAGAACGAAATTTGGTTAGCCATGTGTGATTGGATTACTGATCATTACCACAAGTATCATCAAGATTGGTGAAAAATGTTTCGTAGAGATTTCAGGAAACTCGTAGTTTTTTGGAAGCTTGGCAACCCCTTTCAATGAAAGTGATTCTCGTCAGTCTCTGCTTGGGGCTACTTCAATAGGACACAAACCATAGCCATAGAACTTGGAACTACATTATTGTGCCAAGTTTCAAAGAGCTAGCACAAACCGTGTTTGATTTAGAGTTCCAACTACATGTATCCATATAGGAGAAAACAGAGTGAAACCTAAACATGAAAACGGTTCCTGCCAAAGGAACGGTTTAACCTAGAAGAACGAAATTTGGTGAGCCAAGTGGGATTGGTGTACTGATCTATTACCTGCAAGTATCATCAAGATTGGGGTGGAAAAAATGTTTGCTGAGATTTCAGGAAACTCGTAGTTTTTTTGGAAGCTTGGCAACCCTTTCAATGAAAGTGATTCTCGTCAGTCTCTGCTTGGGGCTACTTTCAATAGGACACAAACCTATAGCCATAGAACTTGGAACTACATTATTGTGCCAAGTTTCAAAGAGCTAGCACAAACCGTGTTTGATTTAGAGTTCCAACTACATGTATCCATATAGGAGAAAACAGAGTGAAACCTAAACATGAAAACGGTTACTGCAAAGGATAGGTTTAACCTAGATGAACGAAATTTGGTGAGCCAAGTGGGATTAGTGTACTGATCATTACCTGCAAGTATCATCAAGATTGGGTGAAAAAATGTTTGCTGAGATTTCAGGAAACTCGTAGTTTTTTGGAAGCCTGGCAACCCCTTTCAATGAAAGTGATTCTCGTCAGTCTCTGCTTGGGTCTACTTCAATAGGACACAAACCATAGCCATAGAACTTGGAACTACATTATTGTGCCAAGTTTCAAAGAGCTAGCACAATCCGTGTTTTATTTAGAGTTCCAACTACATGTATCCATATAGGAGAAAAGAGAGTGAAACCTAAACATGAAAACGGTTACTGCAAAGGAACGGTTTAACCTAGAAGAACGAAATTTGGTGAGCCAAGTGGGATTGGATTACTGATCATTACCTGCAAGTATCATCAAGATTGGTGAAAAATGTTTGCTGAGATTTCAGGAAACTCGTAGTTTTTTGGAAGCTTGGCAACCCCTTTCAATGAAAGTGATTCTCGTCAATCTCTGCTCGGGCTACTTCAATAGGACACAAACACAGCGATAGAACTTGGAACTACATTATTGTGCCAAGTTTCAAAGAATTAGCACAAACGTGTTTGATTTAGACTTCCAACTACATGTATCCATATAGGAGAAAAGAGAGTGAAACTAAAACATGAAAACGGTTACTGCCAAAGGAACGGTTTAACCTAGAAGAACGAAATATGGTGAGCCAAGTGGGGATTGGATTACTGATCATTACCTGCAAGTATCATCAAGATTGGTGAAAAAATGTTTGCTGAGATTTCAGGAAACTCGTAGTTTTTTGGAAGCTTGGCAACCCTTTCAATGAAAGTGATTCTCGTCAGTCTCTGCTTGGGGTCTACTTCAATAGGACACAAACCATAGCGATAGAACTTGGAACTACATTATTGTGAAACGTTTCAAAGAGCTAGCACAAACGCGTTTGATTTAGAGTTCCAACTACATGTATCCATATAGGAGAAAACAGAGTGAAACCTAAACATGAAAACGGTTACTGCAAAGGAACGGTTTAACCTAGAAGAACGAAATTTGGTGAGCCAAGTGGGATTGGTGTACTGATCATTACCTGCAAGTATCATCAAGATTGGGTGAAAAAAATGTTGGCTGAGATTTCAGGAAACTCGTAGTTTTACGGAAGCTTGGCAACCCCTTTCAATGAAAGTGATTCTCGTCAGTCTCTGCTTCGGGCTACTTCAATAGGACACAAACCATAGCGATAGAACTTGGAACTACATTATTGTGCCAAGTTTCAAAGAATTAGCACAAACCGTGTTTGATTTAGAGTTCCAAATACATGTATCCATATAGGAGAAAACAGAGTGAAACCTAAACATGAAAACGGTTACTGCAAAGGAACGGTTTAACCAAGAAGGAACGAAACTTGGTGAGCCAAGTGGGATTGGATTACTGATCATTACCTGCAAGTATCATCAAGATTGGTGAAAAAATGTTTGGTGAGATTTCAGGAAACTCGTAGTTTTTTTGGAAGCTTGGCAACCCCTTTCAATGAAAGTGTATCTCGTCAGTCTCTGCTTGGGGCTACTTCAATAGGACACAAACCATAGCCATAGAACTTGGAACTACATTATTGTGCCAAGTTTTAAAGAGCTAGCACAAACCGCATTTGATTTAGAGTTCCAACTACATGTATCCATATAGGAGAAAACAGAGTGAAACCTAAACATGAAACGGTTCCTGCAAAGTGAACGGTTTAACCTAGAAGAACGACGTTTGGTGAGCCAAGTGTGATTGGATTACTGATCATTACCTGCAAGTATCATCAAGATTGGTGAAAAAATGTTTGCTGAGATTTCAGGAATTCGTAGTTTTTTTGGAAGCTTGGCAACCCCTTTCAATGAAAGTGTTTCTCGTCAGTCTCTGCTTGGGCCTACTTCAATAGGACACAAACCATAGCCATAGAACTTGGAAGTACATTATTGTGCCAAGTTTCAAAGAGCTAGCACAAACCGTGTTTGATTTAGAGTTCCAACTACATGTATCCATATAGGAGAAAACAGAGTGAAACCTAAACATGAAAACGGTTACTGCAAAGGAACGGTTTAACCTAGAAGAACGAAATTTGGTGAGCCAAGTCGGATTGGTGTACTGATCATTACCTGCAAGTATCATCAAGATTGGGTGAAAAAAATGTTTGCTGAGATTTCAGGAAACTCGTAGTTTTTTGGAAGCTTGGCAACCCCTTTCAATGAATGTGATTATCGTCAGTCTCTGCTTGGGGCTACTTCAATAGGACACAAACCATAGCCAATAGAACTTGGAACTACATTATGTGCCAAGTTTCAAAGAGCTAGCACAAACCGTGTTTGATTTAGAGTTCCAACTACATGTATCCATATAGGAGAAAACAGAGTGAAACCTAAACATGAAAACGGTTACTGCAAAGGAAAGGTTTAACCTAGAAGAACGAAATTTGGTGAGCCAAGTGGGATTGGTGTACTGATCATTACCTGCAAGTATCATCAAGATTGGGTGAAAAAATGTTTGCTGAGATTTCAGGAAACTCGTAGTTTTTTGGAAGCTTGGCAACCCCTTTCAATGAAAGTGATTCTCGTCAGTCTCTGCTTGGGCTACTTCAATAGGACACAAACCATAGCGATAGAAAATAGGAACTACATTATTGTGCCAGTTTCAAAGAATTAGCACAAACCGTGTTTGATTTAGAGTTCCAACTACATGTATCCATAGAGGAGAAAATAGAGTGAAACCTAAACATGAAAACGGTTCCTGCAAAGGAACGGTTTAACCTAGAAGAACGACAATTGGTGAGCCAAGTGTGATTGGATTACTGATCATTACCTGCAAGTATCATCAAGATTGGTGAAAAAATGTTTGCTGAGATTTCAGGAAAATTCGTAGTTTTTTGGAAGCTTGGCAACCCCTTTCAATGAAAGTGTTTCTCGTCAGTCTCTGCTTGGGGGCTACTTCAATAGGACACAAACCATAGCCATAGAACTTGGAACTACATTATTGTGCCAAGTTTCAAAGAGCTAGCACAAACCGTGTTTGATTTAGAGTTCCAACTACATGTATCCATATAGGAGAAACAGAGTGAAACCTAAACATGAAAACGGTTACTGCAAAGGAACGGTTTAACCTAGAAGAACGAAATTTGGTGAGCCAAGTGGGATTGGTGTACTGATCATTACCTGCAAGTATCATCAAGATTGGGTGAAAAAATGTTTGCTGAGATTTCAGGAAACTCGTAGTTTTACGGAAGCTTGGCAACCCCTTTCAATGAAAGTGATTCTCGTCAGTCTCTGCTTCGGGCTACTTCAATAGACACAAACCATAGCGATAGAACTTGGAACTTACATTATTGTGCCAAGTTTCAAAGAATTAGCACAAACCGTGTTTGATTTAGAGTTCCAAACTACATGTATCCTTATAGGATTAAACAGAGTGAAACTAAACATGAAAACGGTTCCTGCAAAGGAACGGTTTAACCTAGAAGAACGAAATTTGGTGAGCCAAGTGTGATTGGATTACTGATCATAACCTGCAAGTATCATCAAGATTGTTGAAAAAATGTTTGTTGAGATTTCAGGAAACTCGTAGTTTTTTTGGAAGCTTTGCAACCCCTTTCAATGAAAGTGATTCTCGTCAGTCTCTGCTTGGGGCTACTTCAATAGGACACAAACCATAGCCATAGAACTTGGAACTACATTATTGTGCCAAGTTTCAAAGAGCTAGCACAAACCGTGTTTGATTTAGAGTTCCAACTACATGTATCCATATAGGAGAAAACAGAGTTGAAACCTAAACATGAAAACGGTTACTGCAAAGGAACGGTTTAACCTAGAAGAACGAAATTTGGTGAGCCAAGTCGGATTGGTGTACTGATCATTACCTGCAAGTATCATCAAGATTGGGTGAAAAAATGTTTGCTGAGATTTCAGGAAACTCGTAGTTTTTTGGAAGCTTGGCAACCCCTTTCAATGAATGTGATTATCGTCAGTCTCTGCTTGGGGCTACTTCAATAGACACAAACCATAGCGATAGAACTTGGAACTACATTATTGTGCCAAGTTTCAAAGAGCTAGCACAAACCGTGTTTGATTTAGAGTTCCAACTACATGTATCCATATAGGAGAAAACAGAGTGAAACCTAAACATGAAAACGGTTACTGCAAAGGAAAGGTTTAACCTAGAAGAACGAAATTTGGTAGGAGCCAAGTGGGATTGGTGTACTGATCATTACCTGCAAGTATCATCAAGATTGGGTGAAAAAATGTTTGCTGAGATTTCAGGAAACTGTAGTTTTTTGGAAGCTTGGCAACCCCTTTCAATGAAAGTGATTCTCGTCAGTCTCTGCTTGGGGCTACTTCAATAGGACACAAACCATAGCGATAGAAATAGGAACTACATTATTGTGCCAAGTTTCAAAGAATTAGCACAAACCGTGTTTGATTTAGAGTTCCAACTACATGTATCCCTAGAGGAGAAAATAGAGTGAAACCTAAACATGAAAACGGTTCCTGCAAAGGAACGGTTTAACCTAGAAGAACGAAATTTGGTTAGCCATGTGTGATTGGATTACTGATCATTACCACAAGTATCATCAAGATGGTGAAAAAATGTTTCGTGAGATTTCAGGAAACTCGTAGTTTTTTTGGAAGCTTGGCAACCCCTTTCAATGAAAGTGATTCTCGTCAGTCTCTGCTTGGGGCTACTTCAATAGGACACAAACCATAGCCATAGAACTTGGAACTACATTATTGTGCCAAGATTCAAAGAGCTAGCACCAAACCGTGTTTGATTTAGAGTTCCAACCACATGTATCCATATAGGAGAAAACAGAGTGAAACCTAAACATGAAAACGGTTACTGCAAAGGAACGGTTTAACCTAGAAGAACGAAATATGGTGAGCCAAGTGGGATTGGTGGTACTGATCATTACCTGCAAATATCATCAAGATTGGGTGAAAAAATGTTTGCTGAGATTTCAGGAAACTCGTAGTTTTTTGGAAGCTTGGCAACCCCTTTCAATGAATGTGATTATCGTCAGTCTCTGCTTGGGGCTACTTCAATAGGACATAAACCATAGCCATAGAACTTGGAACTACATTATTGTGCCAAGTTTCAAAGAGCTAGCACAAACCGTGTTTGATTTAGAGTTCCAACTACATGTATCCATATAGGAGAAACAGAGTGAAACCTAAACATGAAAACGTACTGCAAGGAACGTTTTAACCTAGAAGAACGAAATTTGGTGAGCCAAGTGGGATTGGTGTACTGATCATTACCTGCAAGTATCATCAAGATTGGGTGAAAAATGTTTGCTGAGATTTCAGGAAACTCGTAGTTTCACGGAAGCTGGCAACCCCTTTCAATGAAAGTGATTCTCGTCAGTCTCTGCTTCGGGCTACTTCAATAGGACACAAACCATAGCGATAGAACTTGGAACTACATTATTGTGCCAAGTTTCAAAGAATTAGCACAAACGCGTGTTTGATTTAGAGTTCCAAATACATGTATCCATATAGGAGAAAACAGAGTGAAACCTAAACATGAAAACGGTTACTGCAAAGGAATGGTTTAACCTAGAAGAACGAAACTTGGGAGCCCAAGTGGGATTGGATTACTGATCATTACCTGCAAGTATCATCAAGATTTGGTGAAAAAATGTTTGGTGAAGATTTCAGGAAACTCGTAGTTTTTTTGGAAGCCTGGCAACCCTTTCAAATGAAAGTGTATCTCGTCAGTCTCTGCTTGGGGCTACTTCAATAGGACACAAACCATAGTCATAGAACTTGGAACTACATTATTGTGCCAAGTTTCAAAGAGCTAGCACAAACCGTGTTTGATTTAGAGTTCCAACTACATGTATCCATATAGGAGAAAACAGAGTGAAACCTAAACATGAAAACGGTTCCTGCAAAGGAACGGTTTAACCTAGAAGAACGAATTTTGGTGAGCCAAGTGGTGATTGGATTACTGATCATTACCTGCAAGTATCATCAAAATTGGTGAAAAAATGTTTGCTGAGATTTCAGGAAACTCGTAGTTTTTTTTTGGAAGCTTGGCAACCCCTTTCAATGAAAGTGATTCTCGTCAGTCTCTGCTTCGGGCTACTTCAATAGGACACAAACCATAGCGATAGAACTTGGAACTACATTATTGTGCCAAGTTTCAAAGAATTAGCACAAACCGTGTTTGATTTAGAGTTCCAAATACATGTATCCATATAGGAGAAAAGAGAGTGAAACCTAAACATGAAAACTGGTTACTGCAAAGGAACGGTTTAACCTAGAAGAACGAAATTTGGTGAGCCAAGTGGGATTGGATTACTGATCATTACCTGCAAGTATCATCAAGATTGGTGAAAAAATGTTTGCTGAGATTTCAGGAAACTCGTAGTTTTTTGGAAGCTTGGCAACCCCTTTCAATGAAAGTGATTCTCGTCAATCTCTGCTTCGGGCTACTTCAATAGGACACAAACCACAGCGATAGAACTTGGAACTACATTATTGTGTCAAGTTTCAAAGAATTAGCACAAACCGTGTTTGATTTAGAGTTCCAACTACATGTATCCATATAGGAGAAAAGAGAGTGAAACCTAAACATGAAAACGGTTACTGCAAAGGAACGGTTTAACCTAGAAGAACGAAATATGGTGAGCCAAGTGGGATTGGATTACTGATCATTACCTGCAAGTATCATCAAGATTGGTGAAAAATGTTTGCTGAGATTTCAGGAAACTCGTAGTTTTTTGGAAGCTTGGCAACCCCTTTCAATGAAAGTGATTCTCGTCAGTCTCTGCTTGGGCTACTTCAATAGGACACAAACCATAGCGATAGAACTTGGAACTACATTACTGTGAAAAGTTTCAAAGAGCTAGCACAAACTGCGTTTGATTTAGAGTTCCAACTACATGTATCCATATAGGAGAAAACAGAGTGAAACCTAAACATGAAAACGGTTACTGCAAAGGAACGTTTTAACCTAGAAAGAACGAAATTTGGTGAGCCAAGTGGGATTGGATTACTGATCATTACCTGCAAGTATCATCAAGATTGGTGAAAAAATGTTTGCTGAGATTTCAGGAAACTCGTAGTTTTTTGGAAGCTTGGCAACCTCTTTCAATGAATGTGATTATCGTCAGTCTCTGCTTGGGGCTACTTCAATAGGACATAAACCATAGCCATAGAACTTGGAACTACATTATTGTGCAAAGTTTCAAAGAGCTAGCACAAACCGTGTTTGATTTAGAGTTCCAACTACATGTATCCATATAGGAGAAAACAGAGTGAAACCTAAACATGAAAACGGTTACTGCAAAGGAACGTTTTAACCTAGAAGAACGAAATTTGGTGAGCCAAGTGGGATTGTGTACTGATCATTACCTGCAAGTATCATCAAGATTGGGTGAAAAATGTTTGCCTGAGATTTCAGGAAACTCGTAGTTTCACGGAAGCTTGGCAACCCTTTCAATGAAAGTGATTCTCGTCAGTCTCTGCTTCGGGCTACTTCAATAGGACACAAACCATAGCGATAGAACTTGGAACTACATTATTGTGCCAAGTTTCAAAGAGCTAGCACAAACCGTGTTTGATTTAGAGTTCCAAATACATGTATCCATATAAGAGAAAACAGAGTGAAACCTTAAACATGAAAACGGTTCCTGCAAAGGAACGGTTTAACCTAGAAGAACGAAATTTGGTGAGCCAAGTGTGAATGGATTACTGATCATTACCTGCAAGTATCATCAAGATTGGTGAAAAAATGTTTGCTGGATTTCAGGAAACTCGTAGTTTTTTTGGAAGCTTGGCAACCCCTTTCAATGAAGTGTTTCTCGTCAGTCTCTGCTTGGGGCTACTTCAATAGGACACAAACCATAGCGATAGAACTTGGAAGTACATTATTGTGCCAAGTTTCAAAAGAGCTAGCACAAACCGTGTTTGATTTAGAGTTCCAACTACACGTATCCATATAGGAGAAAACAGAGTGAAACCTAAACATGAAAACGGTTACTGCAAAGGAACGTTTTAACCTAGAAGAACGAAATTTGGTGAGCCAAGTGGGATTGGATTACTGATCATTACCTGCAAGTATCATCAAGATTGGTGAAAAATGTTTGCTGAGATTTCAGGAAACTCGTAGTTTTTTGGAAGCTTGGCAACCTCTTTCAATGAATGTGATTATCGTCAGTCTCTGCTTGGGGCTACCTTCAATAGGACATAAACCATAGCCATAGAACTTGGAACTACATTATTGTGCAAAGTTTCAAAGAGCTAGCACCAAACCGTGTTTGATAGATTCCAACTACATGTATCCATATAGGAGAAAACAGAGTGAAACCTAAACATGAAAACGGTTACTGCAAAGGAACGTTTTAACCTAGAAGAACGAAATTTGGTGAGCCAAGTGGGATTGGTGTACTGATCATTACCTGCAAGTATCATCAAGATTGGGTGAAAAATGTTTGCTGAGATTTCAGGAACTCCGTAGTTTCAAGGAAGCTTGGCAACCCCTTTCAATGGAAAGTGATTCTCGTCAGTCTCTGCTTCGGGCTACTTCAATAGGACACAAACCATAGCGATAGAACTTGGAACTACATTATTGTGCCAAGTTTCAAAGAGCTAGCACAAACCGTGTTTGATTTAGAGTTCCAAATACATGTATCCATATAGGAGAAAACAGAGTGAAACCTAAACATGAAAACGGTTCCTGCAAAGGAACGGTTTAACCTAGAAGAACGAAATTTGGTGAGCCAAGTGTGATTGGATTACTGATCATTACCTGCAAGTATCATCAAGATTGGGTGAAAAAATGTTTGCTGAGATTTCAGGAAACTCGTAGTTTTTTTGGAAGCTTGGCAACCCTTTCAATGAAAGTGTTTCTCGTCAGTCTCTGCTTGGGGCTACTTCAATAGGACACAAACCATAGCGATAGAACTTGGAAGTACATTATTGTGCCAAGTTTCAAGGAGCTAGCAACAAACCGTGTTTGATTTAGAGTTCCAACTACATGTATCCATATAGGAGAAAACAGAGTGAAACCTAAACATGAAAACGGTTACTGCAAAGGAACGGTTTAACCTAGAAGAACGAAATTTGGTGAGCCAAGTGGGATTGGTGTACTGATCATGACCTGCAAGTATCATCAAGATTGGGTGAAAAAATGTTTGCTGAGATTTTCAGGAAATCGTAGTTTTTTGGAAGCTTGGCAACCAATTTCAATGAATTTGATTCTCGTCAGTCTCTGCTTGGGGCTACTTCAATAGGACACAAACCATAGCGATAGAACTTGGAACTACATTATTGTGCCAAGTTTCAAAGAGCTAGCACAAACCGTGTTTGATTTAGAGTTCCAACTACATGTATCCATATAGGAGAAAACAGAGTGAAACCTAAACATGAAAACGGGTTACTGCAAAGGAACGGTTTAACCTAGAAGAACGAAATTTTTTGAGCCAAGTGGGATTGGTGTACTGATCATTACCTGCAAGTATCATCAAGATTGGTGAAAAAATGTTTGCTGAGATTTCAGGAAACTCGTAGTTTTTTGGAAGCTTGGCAACCTCTTTCAATGAAAGTGGATTCTCGTCAGTCTCTGCTTGGGGCTACTTCAATAGGACACAAACCATAGCCACAGAACTTGGAACTACATTATTGTGCCAAGTTTCCAAGAGCTAGCACAAACGTGTTTGATTTAGAGTTCCAACTACATGTATCCATATAGGAGAAAACAGAGTGAAACCTAAACATGTAAACGGTTACTGCAAAGGAACGGTTTTAACCTAGAAGAACGAAATTTGGTGATCCAAGTGGGATTGGTGTACTGATCATTACCTGCAAGTATCATCAAGATTGGGTGAAAAATGTTTGCTGAGATTTCAGGAAACTCGTAGTTTTTTGGAGCTTGGCAACCCCTTTCAATGAAAGTGATTCTCGTCAGTCTCTGCTTCGGGCTACTTCAATAGGACACAAACCATAGCGATAGAACTTGGAACTACATTATTGTGCCAAGTTTCAAAGAATTAGCACAATCCGTGTTTTATTTAGAGTTCCAACTACATGTATCCATATAGGAGAAAAGAGAGTGAAACCTAAACATGAAAACGGTTACTGCAAAGGAACGGTTAACCTAGAAGAACGAAATTTGGTGAGCCAAGTGGATTGGATTACTGATCATTACCTGCAAAGTGTCATCAAGATTGGTGAAAAAATGTTTGCTGACTGAGATTTCAGGAAACTCGTTTGTTTTTTGGAAGCTTGGCAACCCCCTTTCAATGAAAGTGATTCTCGTCAATCTCTGCTTCGGGCTACTTCAATAGGACACAAACCACAGCGATAGAACTTGGAACTACATTATTGTGGCCAAGTTTCAAAGAATTAGCACAACCGTGTTTGATTTAGAGTTCCAACTACATGTATCCATATAGGAGAAAAAGAGAGTGAAACCTAAACATGAAAACTGTTACTGCAAAGGAACGGTTTAACATAGAAGAACGAAATATGGTGAGCCAAGTGGGATTGGATTACTGATCATTACCTGCAAGTATCATCAAGATTGGTGAAAAAATGTTTGCTGAGATTTCAGGAAACTCGTAGTTTTTTGGAAGCTTGGCAACCCCTTTCAATGAAAGTGATTCTCGTCAGTCTCTGCTTGGGGCTACTTCAATAGGACACAAACCATAGCGATAGAACTTGGAACTACATTATTGTGAAAAGTTTCAAAGAGCTAGCACAAACCGCGTTTGATTTAGAGTTCCAACTACATGTATCCATATAGGAGAAAACAGAGTGAAACCTAAACATGAAAACGGTTACTGCAAGGAACGGTTTAACCTAGAAGAACGAAATTTGGTGAGCCAAGTGGGATTGGTGTACTGATCATTACCTGCAAGTATCATCAAGATTGGTGAAAAAATGTTGGCTGAGATTTCAGGAAACTCGTAGTTTTACGGAAGCTTGGCAACCCCTTTCAATGAAGTGATTCTCGTCAGTCTCTGCTTGGGGCTACTTCAATAGGACACAAACCATAGCGATAGAACTTGGAACTACATTATTGTGCCACGTTTCAAAGAGCTAGCACAAACCGCGTTTGATTTAGAGTTCCAACTACATGTATCCATATAGGAGAAAAGAGAGTGAAACGTAAACATGAAAACGGTTACTGCAAAGGAACGGTTTAACCTAGAAGAACGAAATTTGGTGAGCCAAGTGGGATTGGATTACTGATCATTACCTGCAAGTATCATCAAGATTGGTGAAAAAATGTTTGCTGAGATTTCAGGAAACTCGTAGTTTTTTGGAAGCTTGGCAACCCCTTTCAATGAAAGTGATTCTCGTCAGTCTCTGCTTGGGGATACTTCAATAGGACACAAACCATAGCCACAGAACTTGGAACTACATTATTGTGCCAAGTTTTAAAGAGCTAGCACAAACCGTGTTTGATTTAGAGTTCCAAATACATGTATCCATATAGGAGAAAAGAGAGTGAAAGCTAAACATGTAAACGGTTACTGCAAAGGAACGGTTAAACTAGAAGAACGAAATTTGGTGAGCCAAGTGGGATTGGTGTACTGATCATTACCTGCAAGTATCATCAAGATTGGGTGAAAAATGTTTGCCTGAGATTTCAGGAAACTCGTAGTTTTACGGAAGCTTGGCAACCCCTTTCAATGAAAGTGATTCTCCTCAGTCTCTGCTTGGGACTACTTCAATAGGACACAAACCATAGCGATAGAAATAGGAACTACATTATTGTGCCAAGTTTCAAAGAATTAGCACAAACCGTGTTTGATTTAGAGTTCCAACTACATGTATCCATATAGGAGAAAATAGAGTGAAACCCTAAACATGAAAACGGTTCCTGCAAAGGAACGGTTTAACCTAGAAGAACGAAATTTGGTTAGCCATGTGTGATTGGATTAACTGATCATTACCAAAGTATCATCAAGATTGGTGAAAAATGTTTCGTGAGATTTCAGGTAACTCGTAGTTTTTTTTGGAAGCTTGGCAACCCCTTTCAATGAAAGTGATTCTCGTCAGTCTCTGCTTGGGGCTACTTCAATAGGACACAACCATAGCCATAGAACTTGGAACTACATTATTGTGCCAAGTTTCAAAGAAGCTAGCACAAACGTGTTTGATTTAGAGTTCCAACTACATGTATCCATATAGGAGAAAACAGAGTGAAACCTAAACATGAAAAACGGTTACTGCAAAGGAACGGTTTAACCTAGAAGAAAGAAATATGGTGAGCCAAGTGGGATTGGTGTACTGATCATTACCTGCAAATATCATCAAGATTGGGTGAAAAAATGTTTGCTGAGATTTCAGGAAACTCGTAGATTTTTGG
>NW_027551937.1:0-62180 GCF_045843805.1 Urocitellus parryii | reverse complement strand
GAACTAGCACAAACCGTGTTTGATTTAGAGTTCCAACTGCATGTATCCATATAGGAGAAAACAGAGTGAAACCTAAACATGAAAACGATTACTACAAAGGAACGATTTAACCTATAAGAAAGAAATTTGGTGAACCAAGTGGGACTGGTGTTGTGATCATTATCTGCAAGTATCATCAAGATTGGGTGAAAAAATGTTTGCTGAGATTTCCGGAAATCGTATGTTTTCGAAAGCTTGGGAACCCCTTTCAATGAAAGTGATTCTGGTCAGTCTCTGCTTGGGGCTACTTCAATAGGACACAAACCATAGCGATAGAACTTTGAAGTACATTATTGTGCCAAGTTTCAAAGAGCTAACACAAACCTTGTTTGATTTAGAGTTCCAAATATATGTATAAAAATAGGAGAAAACAGAGTGAAACCTAAACATGAAAACGGTTACTGCAAAGAAACGGTTTAAGCTAGAAGAACGAACTTTGGTGAGCCAAGTGGGATTCGTGTACTGATCATTACCTGCTAGTATCATCAAGATTGGGTGAAAAAATATTTGCTGAGATTTCAGGAAACTCGTAGTTTTTTTGGAAGATTGGCAACCCCTTTCAATGAAAGGGATTCTCGTCAGTCTCTGCTTGGGTTACTTCAATAGGACACAAACCATAGCGATAGAACTTGGAACTACATTATTCTGCCAAGTTTCAAAGAGCTAGCACAAACCGTGTTTGATTTAGAGTTCCAACTACATGTATCCATATAGGAGAAAACAGAGTGAAACCTAAAAATGAAAACGGTTACTGCAAAGGAACCGTTTAACCTACAAGAACAAAATTTGGTGAGCCAAGTGGGATTGGTGTACTGATCATGACCGGCCAGTATCATCAAGATTGGGTGAAAAAATTTTTGCTGAGATTTCCGGAAACTCGTAGTTTTTTGGAAGCTTGGAAACCCCTTTCAATGAAAGTGATTCTGGTCAGTCTCTGCTTGGGGATACTTCAATAGGACACAAACCATAGAGATAGAACATGGAACTACATTACTGTGCCAAGTTTCAAAGAACTAGCACAAACCGTGTTTGATTTAGAGTTCCAACTGCATGTATTCATATAGGAGAAAACAGAGTGAAACCTAAACATGAAAACGATTACTACAAAGGAACGATTTAACCTATAAGAAAGAAATTTGGTGAACCAAGTGGGACTGGTGTTGTGATCATTATCTGCAAGTATCATCAAGATTGGATGAAAAAATGTTTGCTGAGATTTCCAGGAAACTCGTAGGTTTTCGAAAGCTTGGCAACCCTTTCAATGAAAGTGATTCTCGTCAGTCTCTGCTTGGGGCTACTTCAATAGGAGACAAACCATAGCGATAGATCTTGGAACTACATTATTGTGCCAAGTTTCAAAGAGCTAGCACAAACCGTGTTTGATTTAGAGTTCCAACTACATGTATCCATATAGGAGAAAACAGAGTGAAACCTAAACATGAAAACGGTTACTGGAAAGAAACGGTTAAAGCTAGAAGAACGAAATTTGGTGAGCCAAGTGGGATTGGTGTACTGATCATTACCTGCCAGTATCATCAAGATTGGGTGAAAAAATGTTTGCTGAGATTTCCGGAAACTCGTAGTTTTTTTGAAGCTTGGCAACCCCTTTCAATGAAAGTGATTCTCGTCACTCTCCGCTGGGGCAACTTCAATAGGACACAAACCATAGCGATAGAACTTGGAACTACATTATTGTGCCAAGTTTCAAAGAACTAGCACAAACCGTGTTTGATTTAGAGTTCCAACTGCATGTATCCATATAGGAGAAAACAGAGTGAAACCTAAACATGAAAACGATTACTACAAAGGAACGATTTAACCTATAAGAAAGAAATTTGGTGAACCAAGTGGGACTCTTGGTTGTGATCATTATCTGCAAGTATCATCAAGATTGGTTGAAAAAATGTTTGTTGAGATTTCCGGAAACTCGTATGTTTTCGAAAGCTTGGGAACCCCTTTCAATGAAAGTGATTCTGGTCAGTCTCTGCTTGGGGCTACTTCAATAGGACACAAACCATAGCGATAGAACTTTGAAGTACATTATTGTGCCAAGTTTCAAAGAGCTAGCACAAACCGTGTTTGATTTAGAGTTCCAACTACATGTATAAAAATAGGAGAAAACAGAGTGAAACCTAAACATGAAAACGGTTACTGCAAAGAAACGGTTTAAGCTAGAAGAACGAAATTTGGTGAGCCAAGTGGGATTCGTGTACTGATCATTACCTGCTAGTATCATCAAGATTGGGTGAAAAAATATTTGCTGAGATTTCAGGAAACTCGTAGTTTTTTGGAAGCTTGGCAAACCCTTGATCAATGAAAGGGATTCTCGTCAGTCTCTGCTTGGGTTACTTCAATAGGACACAAACCATAGCGATAGAACTTTGAAGTACATTATTCTGCCAAGTTTCAAAGAGCTAGCACAAACCGTGTTTGATTTAGAGTTCCAACTACATGTATCCATATAGGAGAAAACAGAGTGAAACCTAAAAATGAAAACGGTTACTGCAAAGGAACCGTTTAACCTACAAGAACAAAATTTGGTGAGCCAAGTGGGGATTGGTGTACTGATCATGACCGGCTAGTATCATCAAGATTGGGTGAAAAAATTTTAGCTGAGATTTCCGGAAACTCGTAGTTTTTGGAAGCTTGGAAACCCCTTTCAATGAAAGTGATTCTGGTCAGTCTCTGCTTGGGGATACTTCAATAGGACACAAACCATAGAGATAGAACATGGAACTACATTACTGTGCCAAGTTTCAAAGAACTAGCACAAACCGTGTTTGATTTAGAGTTCCAACTGCATGTATTCATATAGGAGAAAACAGAGTGAAACCTAAACATGAAAACGATTACTACAAAGGAACGATTTAACCTATAAGAAAAAAATTTGGTGAACCAAGTGGGACTGGTGTTGTGATCATTATCTGCAAGTATCATCAAGATTGGATGAAAAAATGTTTGCTGAGATTTCCGGAAACTCGTAGGTTTTCGAAAGCTTGGCAACCCATTCAATGAAAGTGATTCGCGTCAGTCTCTGCTTGGGGCCACTTCAATAGGAGACAAACCATAGCGATAGATATTGGATCTACATTATTGTGCCAAGTTTCAAAGAGCTAGCACAACCGTGTTTGATTTAGAGTTCCAACTACATGTATCCATATAGGAGAAAACAGAGTGAAATCTAAACATGAAAACGGTTACTGGAAAGAAACGATTTAAGCTAGAAGAACGAAATTTGGTGAGCCAAGTGGGATTGGTGTACTGATCATTACCTGCAAGTATCATCAAGATTGGGTGAAAAAATGTTTGTGAGATTTCCGGAAACTCGTAGTTTTTTGAAGCTTGGCAACCCCTTTCAATGAAAGTGATTCTCGTCACTCTCCGCTGGGGCAACTTCAATAGGACACAAACCATAGCGATAGAACTTGGAACTACATTATTGTGCCAAGTTTCAAAGAGCTAGCACAAACCGTGTTTGATTTAGAGTTCCAACTACATGTATCCATATAGGAGAAAACAGAGTGAAACCTAAAAATGAAAACGGTTTCTGCAAAGGAACGATTTAACCTAGAAGAACGAAATTTGCTGAGCCAAGTGGGATTGGTGTACTGATCATTACCTGCCAGTATCATCAAGATTGGGTGAAAAAATGTTTGCTGAGATTTCCGGAAAATCGTAGTTTTTTTGAAGCTTGGCAACCCCTTTCAATGAAAGTGATTCTCGTCAGTCTCTGCTTGGGGATACTTCAATAGTACACAAACCATAGAGATAGAACTTGGAACTACATTATTGTGCCAAGAATCAAAGAACTAGCACAAACCGTGTTTGATTTAGAGTTCCAACTGCATGTATCCATATAGGAGAAAACAGAGTGAAACCTAAACATGAAAACGATTACTACAAAGGAACGATTTAACCTATAAGAAAGAAATTTGGTGAACCAAGTGGGACTGGTGTTGTGATCATTATCTGCAAGTATCATCAAGATTGGGTGAAAAAATGTTTGCTGAGATTTCCGGAAACTCGTATGTTTTCGAAAGCTTGGGAACCCCTTTCAATGAAAGTGATTCTGGTCAGTCTCTGCTTGGGGCTACTTCAATAGGACACAAACCATAGCGATAGAACTTTGAAGTACATTATTGTGCCAAGTTTCAAAGAGCTAACACAAACCGTGTTTGATTTAGAGTTCCAAATACATGTATAAAAATAGGAGAAAACAGAGTGAAACCTAAACATGAAAACGGTTACTGCAAAGAAACGGTTTAAGCTAGAAGAACGAAATTTGGTGAGCCAAGTGGGATTCGTGTACTGATCATTACCTGCTAGTATCATCAAGATTGGGTGAAAAAATATTTGCTGAGATTTCAGGAAACTCGTAGTTTTTTGGAAGCTTGGCAACCCCTTTCAATGAAAGGGATTCTCGTCAGTCTCTGCTTGGGTTACTTCAATAGGACACAAACCATAGCGATAGAACTTTGAAGTACATTATTCTGCAAGTTTCAAAGAGCTAGCACAAACCGTGTTTGATTTAGAGTTCCAACTACATGTATCCATATAGGAGAAAACAGAGTGAAACCTAAAAATGAAAACGGTTACTGCAAAGGAACCGTTTAAACCTACAAGAACAAAATTTGGTGAGCCAAGTGGGATTGGTGTACTGATCATGACCGGCCAGTATCATCAAGATTGGGTGAAAAAATTGTAGCTGAGATTTCCGGAAACTCGTAGTTTTTGGAAGCTTGGAACCCCTTTCAATGAAAGTGATTCTGGTCAGTCTCTGCTTGGGGATACTTCAATAGGACACAAACCATAGAGATAGAACATGGAACTACATTACTGTGGCCAAGTTTCAAAGAACTAGAACAAACCGTGTTTGATTTAGAGTTCCAACTGCATGTATTCATATAGGAGAAAACAGAGTGAAACCTAAACATGAAAACGATTACTACAAAGGAACGATTTAACCTATAAGAAAAAAATTTGGTGAACCAAGTGGGACTGGTGTTGTGATCATTATCTGCAAGTATCATCAAGATTGGATGAAAAAATGTTTGCTGAGATTTCCGGAAACTCGTAGGTTTTCGAAAGCTTGGCAACCCATTAAATGAAAGTGATTCTCGTCAGTCTCTGCTTGGGGCTACTTCAATAGGAGACAAACCATAGCGATAGATCTTGGAACTACATTATTGTGCCAAGTTTCAAAGAGCTAGCACAAACCGTGTTTGATTTAGAGTTCCAACTACATGTATCCATATAGGAGAAAACAGAGTGAAACCTAAACATGAAAACGGTTACTGGAAAGAAACGATTTAAGCTAGAAGAACGAAATTTGGTGAGCCAAGTGGGATTGGTGTACTGATCATTACCTGCCAGTATCATCAAGATTGGGTGAAAAAATGTTTGTGAGATTTCCGGAAACTCGTAGTTTTTTTGAAGCTTGGCAACCCCTTTCAATGAAAGTGATTCTCGTCACTCTCCGCTGGGGCAACTTCAATAGGACACAAACCATAGCGATAGAACTTGGAACTACATTATTGTGCCAAGTTTCAAAGAGCTAGCACAAACCGTGTTTGATTTAGAGTTCCAACTACATGTATCCATATAGGAGAAAACAGAGTGAAACCTAAAAATGAAAACGGTTTCTGCAAAGGAACGATTTAACCTAGAAGAACGAAATTTGCTGATCCAAGTGGGATTGGTGTACTGATCATTACCTGCCAGTATCATCAAGATTGGGTGAAAAAATGTTTGCTGAGATTTCAGGAAACTCGTAGTTTTTTGGAAGCTTGGCAACCCCTTTCAATGAAAGGGATTCTCGTCAGTCTCTGCTTGGGGCTACTTCAATAGGACACAACCCATAGCGATAGAACTTGGAACTACATTATTGTGCCAAGTTTCAAAGAGCTAGCACAAAAGGTGTTTGATTTAGAGTTCCAACTACATGTATCCATATAGGAGAAACCAGAGTGAAACCTAAACATGAAAACGGTTACTGCAAAGGAACGGTTTAACATAGAAGAACGAACTTTGGTGAGCCAAGTGGGATTGGTGTACTGATCATGACCGACCAGTATCATCAAGATTGGGTGAAAAAATGTTTGCTGAGATTTCGGAAACTCGAAGTTTTTTGGAAGTTTGGCAACCCCTTTCCATGAAAGTGATTCTCGTCAGTCTCTGCTTGGGGCAATTCAATAGGACACAAACCATAGCGATAGAATTTGGAACTACATTATTGTGCCAAGTTTCAAAGAGCTAGCAGAAACCGTGTTTGATTTAAAGTTCCAACTACATGTATCCATATAGGAGAAAACAGAGTGAAACCTAAACATTTAAACGGTTACTGCAAAGGAACGGTTTAACCTAGAAGAACGAAATTTGGTGAGCCAAGTGGGAATGGTGTACTGATCATTACCTGCCAGTATCATCAAGATTGGATGAAAAAATGTTTGCTGAGTTTTCAGGAAACTCATAGTTTCTGGAAGCTTGGCAACCCCTTTCAATAAAAGTGATTTTCGTCAGTCTCTGCTTGGGGGTACTTCAATGGGACACAAACAATAGTGATAGAAGTTGGAACTACATTATTGTGCCAAGTTCAAAGAGCTAGCACAAACCGTGTTTGATTTAGAGTTCCAACTACATGTATCCATATAGGATAAAACAGAGTGAAACCTAAACATGAAAACGGTTACTGCAAAGGAACGGTTTAATTTGAAGAACGAAATTTGGTGAGCCAAGTGGGATGGTGTACTGATCATTACCTGCAAGTATCATCAAGATTGGGTGAAAAAATGTTTGCTGAGATTTCAGGAAACTCGTAGTTTTTTGGAAGCTTGGCAACCCCTTTCAATGAAAGTGATCTCGTCAGTCTCTGCTTCGGGCTACTTCAATAGGACACAGACCATAGCAATAGAACTGGACCTACATTATTGTGCCAAGTTTCAAAGAGCTAGCACAAACCCTGTTTGATTTAGATTTCCAACTACATGTATCCATATAGGAGAAAACAGAGTGAAACCTAAACATGAAAACGGTTCCTGCAAAGGAACCGTTTAACCTAGAAGAACGAAAATTTGGTGAGCCAAGTGGAATTGGTGTCCTGATCATTACCTGCCAGTATCATTACGATTGGGTGAAAAAAGGTTTGCTTAGATTTCTGGAAACTCGTAGTTTTTTGGAAACTTGGCAACCCCTTTCAATGAAAGTGATTTTCGTCAGTCTCTGCTTGGGGCTACTTCAATAGACACAAACCATAGCGAAAGAACTTTGAAGTACATTATTGTGCCAAGTTTCAAAGAGCTAGCACAAACCGTGTTTGATTCAGAGTTCCAACTACATGTATCCATATAGGAGAAAACAGAGTGAAACCTAAACATGAAAAAGGTTACTGCAAAGGAACGGTTTGATTGAAGAACGAAATTTGGTGAGCCAAGTGGGATTTGTGTACTGATCATGACCTTCCAGTAACATCAAGATTGGGTGAAAAACTGTTTGCTGAGAATTCCGGAAACTCGTAATTTTCCAAAAGCTTGGCAACCCCTTTCAATGAAAGTGATTCTCGTCAGTCTCTGCTTGGGGTACTTCAATAGGACACAAACCATAGCGATAGATCTTGGAACTACATTATTGAGCCAAGTTTCAAAGATCTAGCACAAACCGTGTTTGATTTAGAGTTCCAACTACATGTATCCATATAGGAGAAAACAGAGTGAAACCTAAATATGAAAACGATTTACTGCAAAGGAACGACTTAACCTAGAAGAAGGAAATTTGGTTAGCAAAGTGGGACTGGTGTACTGATCATTATCTGCAAGTATCATGAAGATTGGGTGAAAAATGTTTGCTGAGATTTCCGGAAACTCGTAGTTTTTCGAAAGCTGGGCAACCCATTTCAATGAAAGTGATTCTCGTCAGTCTCTGCTTGGGGCTGCTTCAATAGGACACAAACCATAGCGATAGAACTTGGAAATACATTATTGTGCCAAGTTTCAAAGACCTAGCATAAACCGTGTTTGATTTAGAGTTCCAAATACATGTATCCATATAGGAGAAAACAGAGTGAAACCTAAACATGAAAACGATTACTACAAAGGAACGATTTAACCTACAAGAAAGAAATTTGGTGAACCAAGTGGGACTGGTGTTGTGATCATTATCTGCAAGTATCATGAAGATTGGGTGAAAAAATGTTTGCTGAGATTTCCGGAAACTCGTATGTTTTCGAAAGCTTGGCAACCCCTTTCAATGAAAGTGATTCTGGTCAGTCTCTGCTTGGGGCTACTTCAATAGGACACAAACCATAGCGATAGAACTTTGAAGTACATTATTGTGCCAAGTTTCAAAGAGCTAGCACAAACCGTGTTTGATTTAGATTTCCAACTACATGTATCCATATAGGAGAAAACAGAGTGAAACCTAAACATGAAAACGGTTATTGCAAAGAAACGGTTTAAGCTAGAAGAACGAAATTTGGTGACCCAAGTGGGATTGGTGTACTGATCATTACCTGCTACTATCATCAATATTGGGTGAAAAAATATTTGTAGAGATTTCCGGAAACTCGTAGTTTTTTGGAAGCTTGGCAACCCCTTTCAATGGAAGGGATTCTCGTCAGTCTCTGCTTGGGGCTACTTCAATAGGATACAAACCATAGCGATAGAACTTTGAAGTACATTATTGTGCCAAGTTTCAAAGAGCTAGCACAAACCGTGTTTGATTTAGAGTTCCAAATACATGTATCCATATAGGAGAAAACAGAGTGAAACCTAAAAATGAAAACGGTTCCTGCAAAGGAACCGTTTAACCTAGAAGAACGTAATTTGGTGAGACAAGTGGGACTGGTGTACTGATCATGACCTGAGAGTATCATCAAGATTGAGTGAAAAATGTTTGCTGAGATTTCCGGAAACTCGTAGTTTTTTGGAAGCTTGGCAACCCCTTTCAATGAAAGGGATTCTCGTCAACCTCTGCTTGGGGCTACTTCAATAGGACACAAACCATAGCGATAGAACTTGGAACTACATTATTGTGCCAAGTTTCAAATAGCTATCACAAACCGTGTTTGATTTAGAGTTCCAAATACATATATCCATATAGGAGAAAACTGAGTGAAACCTAAACATGAAAACGGTTACTGCAAAGGAACAGTTTTAACCTAGAAGAACGCAATTTGGTGAGCCAAGTGGGATTGGTGTACTGATCCTTACCTGCCAGTATCATCAAGATTGGTGTGAAAAATGTTTGCTGAGATTTCCGGAAAATCGTAGTTTTTTTGAAGCTTGGCAACCCCTTTCAATGAAAGTGATTCTCGTCAGTCTCTGCTTGGGGATACTTGAATAGGACACAAACCATAGCGATAGATCTTGGAACTACATTATTGTGCCAAGTTTCAAAGAGCTAGCACAACCGTGTTTGATTTAGAGTTCCAACTACATGTATCCATATAGGAGAAAACAGAGTGAAACCTAAACATGAAAACGGTTCCTGCAAAGGAACCGTTTAACCTAGAAGAACGAAATTTGGTGAGCCAAGTGGGATTAGTGTACTGATCAATATCTGCCAGTATCATCAAGATTGGGTCAAAAAATGTTTGCTGAAATTTCCGGAAAATCGTAGTTTTTTGGAAGCTTGGCAACCCCTTTCAATGAATGTGATTCTCGTCAGTCTCTGCTTGGGGTACTTCAATAGGACACAAACCATGGCGATAGATTTTGGAACTACATTATTGTGCGAAGTTTCAAAGAGCTAGCACAAACCGTGTTTGATTTAGAGTTCCAACTACATGTATCCATATAGGAGAAAACAGAGTGAAACCTAAATATGAAAACGATCACTGCAAAGGAACGATTTAACCTAGAAGAAGGAAATTTGGTGAGCAAAGTGGGACTGGTGTACTGATCATTATCTGCAAGTATCATGAAGATTGGGTGAAAAAATGTTTGCTGAGATTTCCGGAAACTCGTAGTTTTTCGAAAGCTGGGCAACCCATTTCAATGAAAGTGATTCTCGTCAGTCTCTGCTTGGGGCTGCTTCAATAGGACACAAACCATAGCGATAGAACTTGGAAATACATTATTGTGCCAAGTTTCAAAGACCTAGCATAAACCGTGTTTGATTTAGAGTTCCAAATACATGTATCCATATAGGAGAAAACAGAGTGAAACCTAAACATGAAAACGATTACTACAAAGGAACAATTTAACCTATAAGAAAGAAATTTGGTGAACCAAGTGGGACTGGTGTTGTGATCATTATCTGCAAGTATCATGAAGATTGGGTGAAAAAATGTTTGCTGAGATTTCCGGAAACTCGTATGTTTTCGAAAGCTTGGCAACCCCTTTCAATGAAAGTGATTCTGGTCAGTCTCTGCTTGGGGCTACTTCAATAGGACACAAACCATAGCGATAGAACTTTGAAGTACATTATTGTGCCAAGTTTCAAAGAGCTAGCACAAACCGTGTTTGATTTAGATTTCCAACTACATGTATCCATATAGGAGAAAACAGAGTGAAACCTAAACATGAAAACGGTTATTGCAAAGAAACGGTTTAAGCTAGAAGAACGAAATTTGGTGACCCAAGTGGGATTGGTGTACTGATCATTACCTGCTACTATCATCAATATTCTGTGAAAAAATATTTGTTGAGATTTCCGGAAACTCGTAGTTTTTTGGAAGCTTGGCAACCCCTTTCAATGGAAGGGATATTCGTCAGTCTCTGCTTGGGGCTACTTCAATAGGATACAAACCATAGCGATAGAACTTTGAAGTACATTATTGTGCCAAGTTTCAAAGAGCTAGCACAAACCGTGTTTGATTTAGATTTCCAAATACATGTATCCATATAGGAGAAAACAGAGTGAAACCTAAAAATGAAAACGGTTCCTGCAAAGGAACCGTTTAACCTAGAAGAACGTAATTTGGTGAGCCAAGTGGGACTGGTGTACTGATCATGACCTGAGAGTATCATCAAGATTGAGTGAAAAATGTTTGCTGAGATTTCCGGAAACTCGTAGTTTTTTGGAAGCTTGGCAACCCCTTTCAATGAAAGTGATTCTCATCAGTCTCTGCTTGGGGCTACTTCAATAGGACACAAAACATAGCGATAGATCTTGGAACTACATTATTGTGCCAAGTTTCAAAGAGCTAGCACAAACCGTGTTTGATTTAGAGTTCCAAATACATGTATCCATATAGGAGAAAACAGAGTGAAACCTAAACATGAAAACGGTTCCTGCAAAGGAACAATTTAACCTAGAAGAACAAAATTTGGTGAGCCAAGTGGAATTGGTGTACTGATCATTACCTGCCAGTATTATCAAGATTGGGTGAAAAATGTTTGCTGAGATTTCCGGAAACTCGTAGTTTTTTGGAAGCTTGGCAACCCCTTTCAATGAAAGTGACTCTCGTCAGTCTCTGCTTGGGGATACTTCAATAGTACACAAACCATAGAGATAGAACTTGGAACTACATTATTGTGCCAAGTTTCAAAGAACTAGCACAAACCGTGTTTGATTTAGAGTTCCAACTGCATGTATCCATATAGGAGAAAACAGAGTGAAACCTAAACATGAAAACGATTACTACAAAGGAACGATTTAACCTATAAGAAAGAAATTTGGTGAACCAAGTGGGACTGGTGTTGTGATCATTATCTGCAAGTATCATCAAGATTGGGTGAAAAAATGTTTGCTGAGATTTCCGGAAACTCGTATGTTTTCGAAAGCTTGGGAACCCCTTTCAATGAAAGTGATTCTGGTCAGTCTCTGCTTGGGGCTACTTCAATAGGACACAAACCATAGCGATAGAACTTTGAAGTACATTATTGTGCCAAGTTTCAAAGAGCTAACACAAACCGTGTTTGATTTAGAGTTCCTAATATATGTATAAAAATAGGAGAAAACAGAGTGAAACCTAAACATGAAAACGGTTACTGCAAAGAAACGGTTTAAGCTAGAAGAACGAAATTTGGTGAGCCAAGTGGGATTCGTGTACTGATCATTACCTGCTAGTATCATCAAGATTGGGTGAAAAAATATTTGCTGAGATTTCAGGAAACTCGTAGTTTTTTGGAAGATTGGCAACCCCTTTCAATGAAAGGGATTCTCGTCAGTCTCTGCTTGGGTTACTTCAATAGGACACAAACCATAGCGATAGAACTTGGAACTACATTATTCTGCCAAGTTTCAAAGAGCTAGCACAAACCGTGTTTGATTTAGAGTTCCAACTACATGTATCCATATAGGAGAAAACAGAGTGAAACCTAAAAATGAAAACGGTTACTGCAAAGGAACCGTTTAACCTACAAGAACAAATTTGGTGAGCCAAGTGGGATTGGTGTACTGATCATGACCGGCCAGTATCATCAAGATTGGGTGAAAAAATTTTTGCTGAGATTTCCGGAAACTCGTAGTTTTTTGGAAGCTTGGAAACCCCTTTCAATGAAAGTGATTCTGGTCAGTCTCTGCTTGGGGATACTTCAATAGGACACAAACCATAGAGATAGAACATGGAACTACATTACTGTGCCAAGTTTCAAAGAACTAGCACAAACCGTGTTTGATTTAGAGTTCCAACTGCATGTATTCATATAGGAGAAAACAGAGTGAAACCTAAACATGAAAACGATTACTACAAAGGAACGATTTAACCTATAAGAAAGAAATTTGGTGAACCAAGTGGGACTGGTGTTGTGATCATTATCTGCAAGTATCATCAAGATTGGATGAAAAAATGTTTGCTGAGATTTCCGGAAACTCGTAGGTTTTCGAAAGCTTGGCAACCCCTTTCAATGAAAGTGATTCTCGTCAGTCTCTGCTTGGGGCTACTTCAATAGGAGACAAACCATAGCGATAGATCTTGGAACTACATTATTGTGCCAAGTTTCAAAGAGCTAGCACAAACCGTGTTTGATTTAGAGTTCCAACTACATGTATCCATATAGGAGAAAACAGAGTGAAACCTAAACATGAAAACGGTTACTGGAAAGAAACGGTAAAGCTAGAAGAACGAAATTTGGTGAGCCAAGTGGGATTGGTGTACTGATCATTACCTGCCAGTATCATCAAGATTGGGTTGAAAAAATGTTTGCTGAGATTTCCGGAAACTCGTAGTTTTTTTGAAGCTTGGCAACCCCTTTCAATGAAAGTGATTCTCGTCACTCTCCGCTGGGGCAACTTCAATAGGACACAAACCATAGCGATAGAACTTGGAACTACATTATTGTGCCAAGTTTCAAAGAACTAGCACAAACCGTGTTTGATTTAGAGTTCCAACTGCATGTATCCATATAGGAGAAAACAGAGTGAAACCTAAACATGAAAACGATTACTACAAAGGAACGATTTAACCTATAAGAAAGAAATTTGGTGAACCAAGTGGGACTCTTGTTGTGATCATTATCTGCAAGTATCATCAAGATTGGTTGAAAAAATGTTTGTTGAGATTTCCGGAAACTCGTATGTTTTCGAAAGCTTGGGAACCCCTTTCAATGAAAGTGATTCTGGTCAGTCTCTGCTTGGGGCTACTTCAATAGGACACAAACCATAGCGATAGAACTTTGAAGTACATTATTGTGCCAAGTTTCAAAGAGCTAGCACAACCGTGTTTGATTTAGAGTTCCAACTACATGTATAAAAATAGGAGAAAACAGAGTGAAACCTAAACATGAAAACGGTTACTGCAAAGAAACGGTTTAAGCTAGAAGAACGAAATTTGGTGAGCCAAGTGGGATTCGTGTACTGATCATTACCTGCTAGTATCATCAAGATTGGGTGAAAAAATATTTGCTGAGATTTCAGGAAACTCGTAGTTTTTTGGAAGCTTGGCAAACCCTTTCAATGAAAGGGATTCTCGTCAGTCTCTGCTTGGGTTACTTCAATAGGACACAAACCATAGCGATAGAACTTTGAAGTACATTATTCTGCCAAGTTTCAAAGAGCTAGCACAAACCGTGTTTGATTTAGAGTTCCAACTACATGTATCCATATAGGAGAAAACAGAGTGAAACCTAAAAATGAAAACGGTTACTGCAAAGGAACCGTTTAACCTACAAGAACAAAATTTGGTGAGCCAAGTGGGATTGGTGTACTGATCATGACCGGCTAGTATCATCAAGATTGGGTGAAAAAATTTTAGCTGAGATTTCCGGAAACTCGTAGTTTTTGGAAGCTTGGAAACCCCTTTCAATGAAAGTGATTCTGGTCAGTCTCTGCTTGGGATACTTCAATAGGACACAAACCATAGAGATAGAACATGGAACTACATTACTGTGCCAAGTTTCAAAGAACTAGCACAAACCGTGTTTGATTTAGAGTTCCAACTGCATGTATTCATATAGGAGAAAACAGAGTGAAACCTAAACATGAAAACGATTACTACAAAGGAACGATTTAACCTATAAGAAAAAAATTTGGTGAACCAAGTGGGACTGGTGTTGTGATCATTATCTGCAAGTATCATCAAGATTGGATGAAAAAATGTTTGCTGAGATTTCCGGAAACTCGTAGGTTTTCGAAAGCTTGGCAACCCATTCAATGAAAGTGATTCTCGTCAGTCTCTGCTTGGGGCCACTTCAATAGGAGACAAACCATAGCGATAGATATTGGATCTACATTATTGTGCCAAGTTTCAAAGAGCTAGCACAAACCGTGTTTGATTTAGAGTTCCAACTACATGTATCCATATAGGAGAAAACAGAGTGAAATCTAAACATGAAAACGGTTACTGGAAAGAAACGATTTAAGCTAGAAGAACGAAATTTGGTGAGCCAAGTGGGATTGGTGTACTGATCATTACCTGCAAGTATCATCAAGATTGGGTGAAAAAATGTTTGTGAGATTTCCGGAAACTCGTAGTTTTTTTGAAGCTTGGCAACCCCTTTCAATGAAAGTGATTCTCGTCACTCTCCGCTGGGGCAACTTCAATAGGACACAAACCATAGCGATAGAACTTGGAACTACATTATTGTGCCAAGTTTCAAAGAGCTAGCACAAACCGTGTTTGATTTAGAGTTCCAACTACATGTATCCATATAGGAGAAAACAGAGTGAAACCTAAAAATGAAAACGGTTTCTGCAAAGGAACGATTTAACCTAGAAGAACGAAATTTGCTGAGCCAAGTGGGATTGGGTGTACTGATCATTACCTGCCAGTATCATCAAGATTGGGTGAAAAAATGTTTGCTGAGATTTCCGGAACTCGTAGTTTTTTTGAAGCTTGGCAACCCCTTTCAATGAAAGTGATTCTCGTCAGTCTCTGCTTGGGGATACTTCAATAGTACACAAACCATAGAGATAGAACTTGGAACTACATTATTGTGCCAAGAATCAAAGAACTAGCACAAACCGTGTTTGATTTAGAGTTCCAACTGCATGTATCCATATAGGAGAAAACAGAGTGAAACCTAAACATGAAAACGATTACTACAAAGGAACGATTTAACCTATAAGAAAGAAATTTGGTGAACCAAGTGGGACTGGTGTTGTGATCATTATCTGCAAGTATCATCAAGATTGGGTGAAAAAATGTTTGCTGAGATTTCCGGAAACTCGTATGTTTTCGAAAGCTTGGGAACCCCTTTCAATGAAAGTGATTCTGGTCAGTCTCTGCTTGGGGCTACTTCAATAGGACACAAACCATAGCGATAGAACTTTGAAGTACATTATTGTGCCAAGTTTCAAAGAGCTAACACAAACCGTGTTTGATTTAGAGTTCCAAATACATGTATAAAAATAGGAGAAAACAGAGTGAAACCTAAACATGAAAACGGTTACTGCAAAGAAACGGTTTAAGCTAGAAGAACGAAATTTGGTGAGCCAAGTGGGATTCGTGTACTGATCATTACCTGCTAGTATCATCAAGATTGGGTGAAAAAATATTTGCTGAGATTTCAGGAAACTCGTAGTTTTTTGGAAGCTTGGCAACCCCTTTCAATGAAAGGGATTCTCGTCAGTCTCTGCTTGGGTTACTTCAATAGGACACAAACCATAGCGATAGAACTTTGAAGTACATTATTCTGCCAAGTTTCAAAGAGCTAGCACAAACCGTGTTTGATTTAGAGTTCCAACTACATGTATCCATATAGGAGAAAACAGAGTGAAACCTAAAAATGAAAACGGTTACTGCAAAGGAACCGTTTAACCTACAAGAACAAAATTTGGTGAGCCAAGTGGGATTGGTGTACTGATCATGACCGGCCAGTATCATCAAGATTGGGTGAAAAAATTGTAGCTGAGATTTCCGGAAACTCGTAGTTTTTGGAAGCTTGGAAACCCCTTTCAATGAAAGTGATTCTGGTCAGTCTCTGCTTGGGGATACTTCAATAGGACACAAACCATAGAGATAGAACATGGAACTACATTACTGTGCCAAGTTTCAAAGAACTAGAACAAACCGTGTTTGATTTAGAGTTCCAACTGCATGTATTCATATAGGAGAAAACAGAGTGAAACCTAAACATGAAAACGATTACTACAAAGGAACGATTTAACCTATAAGAAAAAAATTTGGTGAACCAAGTGGGACTGGTGTTGTGATCATTATCTGCAAGTATCATCAAGATTGGATGAAAAAATGTTTGCTGAGATTTCCGGAAACTCGTAGGTTTTCGAAAGCTTGGCAACCCCATTCAATGAAAGTGATTCTCGTCAGTCTCTGCTTGGGGCTACTTCAATAGGAGACAAACCATAGCGATAGATCTTGGAACTACATTATTGTGCCAAGTTTCAAAGAGCTAGCACAAACCGTGTTTGATTTAGAGTTCCAACTACATGTATCCATATAGGAGAAAACAGAGTGAAACCTAAACATGAAAACGGTTACTGGAAAGAAACGATTTAAGCTAGAAGAACGAAATTTGGTGAGCCAAGTGGGATTGGTGTACTGATCATTACCTGCCAGTATCATCAAGATTGGGTGAAAAAATGTTTGTGAGATTTCCGGAAACTCGTAGTTTTTTTGAAGCTTGGCAACCCCTTTCAATGAAAGTGATTCTCGTCACTCTCCGCTGGGGCAACTTCAATAGGACACAAACCATAGCGATAGAACTTGGAACTACATTATTGTGCCAAGTTTCAAAGAGCTAGCACAAACCGTGTTTGATTTAGAGTTCCAACTACATGTATCCATATAGGAGAAAACAGAGAGAAACCTAAAAATGAAAACGGTTTCTGCAAAGGAACGATTTAACCTAGAAGAACGAAATTTGCTGATCCAAGTGGGATTGGTGTACTGATCATTACCTGCCAGTATCATCAAGATTGGGTGAAAAAATGTTTGCTGAGATTTCAGGAAACTCGTAGTTTTTTGGAAGCTTGGCAACCCCTTTCAATGAAAGGGATTCTCGTCAGTCTCTGCTTGGGGCTACTTCAATAGGACACAACCCATAGCGATAGAACTTGGAACTACATTATTGTGCCAAGTTTCAAAGAGCTAGCACAAAAGGTGTTTGATTTAGAGTTCCAACTACATGTATCCATATAGGAGAAACCAGAGTGAAACCTAAACATGAAAACGGTTACTGCAAAGGAACGGTTTAACATAGAAGAACGAACTTTGGTGAGCCAAGTGGGATTGGTGTACTGATCATGACCGACCAGTATCATCAAGATTGGGTGAAAAAATGTTTGCTGAGATTTCGGAAACTCGAAGTTTTTTGGAAGTTTGGCAACCCCTTTCCATGAAAGTGATTCTCGTCAGTCTCTGCTTGGGGCAATTCAATAGGACACAAACCATAGCGATAAAATTTGGAACTACATTATTGTGCCAAGTTTCAAAGAGCTAGCAGAAACCGTGTTTGATTTAAAGTTCCAACTACATGTATCCATATAGGAGAAAACAGAGTGAAACCTAAACATTTAAACGGTTACTGCAAAGGAACGGTTTAACCTAGAAGAACGAAATTTGGTGAGCCAAGTGGGAATGGTGTACTGATCATTACCTGCCAGTATCATCAAGATTGGATGAAAAAATGTTTGCTGAGTTTTCAGGAAACTCATAGTTTCTGGAAGCTTGGCAACCCCTTTCAATAAAAGTGATTTTCGTCAGTCTCTGCTTGGGGGTACTTCAATGGGACACAAACAATAGTGATAGAAGTTGGAACTACATTATTGTGCCAAGTTCAAAGAGCTAGCACAAACCGTGTTTCATTTAGAGTTCCAACTACATGTATCCATATAGGATAAAACAGAGTGAAACCTAAACATGAAAACGGTTACTGCAAAGGAACGGTTTAATTTGAAGAACGAAATTTGGTGAGCCAAGTGGGATGGTGTACTGATCATTACCTGCAAGTATCATCAAGATTGGGTGAAAAAATGTTTGCTGAGATTTCAGGAAACTCGTAGTTTTTTGGAAGCTTGGCAACCCCTTTCAATGAAAGTGATCTCGTCAGTCTCTGCTTCGGGCTACTTCAATAGGACACAGACCATAGCAATAGAACTGGACCTACATTATTGTGCCAAGTTTCAAAGAGCTAGCACAAACCCTGTTTGATTTAGATTTCCAACTACATGTATCCATATAGGAGAAAACAGAGTGA
This sequence comes from Urocitellus parryii, assembly GCF_045843805.1. Classification (NCBI taxonomy): domain Eukaryota; kingdom Metazoa; phylum Chordata; class Mammalia; order Rodentia; family Sciuridae; genus Urocitellus; species Urocitellus parryii. The sequence continues at coordinate 43,608 of NW_027551937.1, read as the reverse complement.
AACCTAAACATGAAAACGGTTCCTGCAAAGGAACCGTTTAACCTAGAAGAACGAAATTTGGTGAGCCAAGTGGAATTGGTGTCCTGATCATTACCTGCCAGTATCATTACGATTGGGTGAAAAAAGGTTTGCTTAGATTTCTGGAAACTCGTAGTTTTTTGGAAACTTGGCAACCCCTTTCAATGAAAGTGATTCTCGTCAGTCTCTGCTTGGGGCTACTTCAATAGGACACAAACCATAGCGAAAGAACTTTGAAGTACATTATTGTGCCAAGTTTCAAAGAGCTAGCACAAACCGTGTTTGATTCAGAGTTCCAACTACATGTATCCATATAGGAGAAAACAGAGTGAAACCTAAACATGAAAAAGGTTACTGCAAAGGAACGGTTTGATTGAAGAACGAAATTTGGTGAGCCAAGTGGGATTTGTGTACTGATCATGACCTTCCAGTAACATCAAGATTGGGTGAAAAACTGTTTGCTGAGAATTCCGGAAACTCGTAATTTTCCAAAAGCTTGGCAACCCCTTTCAATGAAAGTGATTCTCGTCAGTCTCTGCTTGGGGCTACTTCAATAGGACACAAACCATAGCGTTAGAACTTGGAACTACATTATTGTGCCAAGTTTCAAAGAGCTAGCACAAACCGTGTTTGATTTAGAGTTCCAAATACATGTATCCATATAGGAGAAAACAGAGTGAAAAATACAAATGAAAACGGTTTCTGCAAAGGAACCGTTTAACCTAGAAGAACGAAATTTGGTGAGCCAAGTGGGAATGGTGTACTGATCACTACCTGCCAGTATCATCAAGATGGGGTGGAAAAAATGTTTGCTGAGATTTCAGGAAACTCGTAGTATTTCGGAAGCTTGGCAACCCCTTTTAATGAAACTGATTCTCGCCAGTCTCTGCTTGGGGCTACATCAATTGGACACAAACCATAGAGATAGAACTTGGAACTACATTATTGTGCCAAGTTTCAAAGAGCTAGCACAAACCGTGTTTGATTTAGAGTTCCAAATACTTGTATCCATATAGGAGAAAACAGAGTGAAACCTAAACATGCAAACGGTTACTGCAAAGGAACGGTTTAAGCTAGAAGAACGAAATTTGGTGAGCCAAGTGAGATTGGTGTACTGATCATTACCTGCAAGTATTATCAAGATTGGGTGAAAAAATGTTTGCTGAGATTTCAGGAAACTCGTAGTTTTTTGGAAGCTTGGCAACCCCTTTCAATGAAAGGGATTCTCGTCAGTCTCTGCTTGAGGCTACTACAATAGGACACAAACCATAGCGATAGAACTTGGAACTACAATATTGTGCCAAGTTTCAAAGAGCTAGCACAAACCGTGTTTGATTTAGAGTACCAACTACATGTATCCATATAGGAGAAACCAGAGTGAAACCTAAACATGAAAACGGTTACTGCAAAGGAACAGTTTAACCTAGAAGAACGAAATTTGGTGAGCCAAGTGAGATTGGTGTACTGATCATTACCTGCAAGTATTATCAAGATTGGGTGAAAAAATGTTTGCTGAGATTTCAGGAAACTCGTAGTTTTTTGGAAGCTTGGCAACCCCTTTCAATGAAAGGGATTCTCGTCAGTCTCTGCTTGAGGCTACTTCAATAGGACACAAACCATAGCGATAGAACTTGGAACTACAATATTGTGCCAAGTTTCAAAGAGCTAGCACAAACCGTGTTTGATTTAGAGTTCCAACTACATATATCCATATAGGAGAAAACAGAGTGAATCCTAAACATGAAACCGTTTACTGCAAAGGAACGGTTTAACTTGAAGAACGAAATTTGGTTAGCCAAGTGGGATTGGTGTACTGATCATTACCTGCAAGTATCATCAAGATTGGGTGAAAAAATGTTTGCTGAGATTTCAGGAAACTCGTAGTTTTTTGGAAGCTTGGCAACCCCTTTCAATGAAAGTGATTCTCGTCAGTCTCTGCTTGTGGATACTTCAATACGACACAAACCATAGCCATAGAACTTGGAACTACATTATTGTGCCAAGTTTCAAAGAGCTAGCACAAATCGTGTTTGATTTAGAGTTCCAACTATATGTATCCATATAGGAAAAAACAGAGTGAAACCTAAATATGAAAACGGTTACTGCAAAGGAACGATTTAACCTAGAAGAACGAACTTTGGTGAGCCAAGTGGGATTGGTGTACTGATCATGACCGGCCAGTATCATCAAGATTGGGTGAAAAAATGTTTGCTGAGATTTCAGGAAAATTGTAGTTTTTTGGAAGCTTGGCAACCCCTTTCAATGAAAGTGATTCTCGTCAGTCTCTGCTTGTGGCTACTTCAATAGGACACAAACCGTAGCGATACAACTTGGAACTACATTATTGTGCCAAGTTTCAAAGAGCTAGTACAAACCGTGTTTGATTTAGAGTTCCAAATACATGTATCCATATAGGAGAAAACAGAGTGAAACCTAAAAATGAAAACGGTTACTGCAAAGGAACGGTTTAACCTAGAAGAACAAAATTTGGTGAGCCAAGTGGGATTGATCATTACCTGCCAGTATCATCAATATTGGGTGAAAAAATGTTTGCTGAGATTTCAGGAAAATTGTCGTTTTTTGGAAGCTTGGCAACCCCTTTCAATGAAAGTGATTCTCGTCAGTCTCTGCTTGGGGCTACTTCAATAGCACACAAACCATAGCGATAGAACTCGGAACTACATTTTTGTGCCAAGTTTCAAAGAGCTAGTACAAACCGTGTTTGATTTAGAGTTCCAACTACATGTATCCATATAGGAGAAAACACAGTGAAACCTAAACATGAAAACGGTTACTGCAAAGGAACGGTTTAAGCTAGAAGAACGAAATTTGGTGAGCCAAGTGGGATTGCTGTACTGATCATTACCTGCCAGTATCATCAAGATTGGGTGAAAAAATGTTTGCTGAGATTTCCGGAAACTCGTAGTTTTTTTGAAGCTTGGCAACCCCTTTCAATGAAAGTGATTCTCGTCACTCTCCGCTGGGGCAACTTCAATAGGACACAAACCATAGCGATAGAACTTGGAACTACATTATTGTGCCAAGTTTCAAAGAGCTAGCACAAACCGTGTTTGATTTAGAGTTCCAACTACGTGTATCCATATAAGAGAAAACAGAGTGAAACCTAAAAATGAAAACGGTTACTGCAAAAGAACGGTTTAACCTAGAAGAACAAAATTTGGTGAGCCAAGTGGGATTGGTGTACTGATCATTACAATCCAGTATCATCAAGATTGTGTGAAAAAATGTTTGCTGAGATTTCAGGAAACTCGTAGTTTTTTGGAAGCTTGGCAACCCCGTTCAATGAAAGTGATTCTCGTCAGTCTCTCCTTGGGGTTACTTCAATAGGACACAAACCATAGCGATAGAACTTGGAACTACATTATTGTGCCAGGTTTCAAAAGCTAGCACAAACCGTGTTTGATTTAGAGTTCCAACTACATGTGTCCATATAGGAGAAAACAGAGTGTAACCTAAACATGAAAACGGTTACTGCAAAGGAACGATTTAACCTAGAAGAACGAAAATAGGTGAGCCAAGTGGGATTGGTGTACTTATCATTACCTGCCAGTATCATCAAGATTGGGTGAAAAAATGTTTGCTGAGATTTCAGGACAATTGTAGTTTTTTGGAAGCTTGCAACCCCTTTAAATGAAAGTGATTCTCGTCAGTCTCTGCTTGGGGCTACTCAAATAGGACACAAACCATAGCGATAGAACTTGGAACTACATTATTGTGCCAAGTTTCAAAGAGCTAGTACAAACCGTGTTTGACTTAGAGTTCCAACTACATGTATCCATATAGGAGAAAACAGAGTGAAACCTAAACATGAAAACGGTTACTGCAAAGGAACGGTTTAAGCTAGAATAACGAAATATGGTGAGCCAAGTGGGATTGGAGTACTGATCATTACCTGCCAGTATCATCAAGATAGGGTGAAAAAATGTTTGCTGAGATTTCCGGTAACTCGTAGTTTTTCGAAAGCTTAGCAACCCCTTTCAAGGAAAGTGATTCTCGTCAGTCTCTGCTTGGAGATACTTCAATAGGACACAAACCATAGCGATAGAACTTGGAACTACATTATTGTGCCAAGTTTCAAAGAGCTAGTACAAACCGTGTTTGATTTAGAGTTCCAACTACATGTATCCATATAGGAGAAAACAGAGTGAAACCTAAACATGGAAACGGTTACTGCAAAGGAACGGTTTAAGCTAGAAGAACGAAATTTGGTGAGCCAAGTGGGATTGGTGTACTGATCATTACCTGCCAGTATCATCAAGATTGGGTGAAAAAATGTTTGCTGAGATTTCCGGAAACTCGTAGTTTTTTGGAAGCTTGGCAACCCCTTTCAATGAAAGTGATTCTCGTCAGTCTCTGCTTGGGGTTACTTCAATAGGACACAAACCATAGCTATAGAACTTGGAACTACATTATTGTGCCAAGTTTCAAAGAGCTAGTACAAACCGTGTTTGACTTAGATTTCCAACTACATGTATCCATATAGGAGAAAACAGAGTGAAACCTAAAAATGAAAACGGTTACTGCAAAGGCACGGTTTAACCTAGAAGAACGAAATTTGGTGAGCCAAGTGGGATTGGAGTACTGATCATTACCTGCCAGTATCATCAAGATTGGGTGAAAAAATGTTTGCTGAGATTTCCGGAAACTCGTAGTTTTTTGGAAGCTTGTCAACCCCTTTCAATGAAAGTGATTCTCGTCAGTCTCTGCTTGGGGCTACTTCAATAGGACACAAACCATAGCGATAGAACTTGGAACTACATTATTGTGCCAAGTTTCAAAGAGCTAGCACAAACCGTGTTTGATTTAGAGTTCCAAATACATGTATCCATATAGGAGAAAACAGAGTGTAACCTAAACATGAAAACGGTTACTGCAAAGGACCAATTTTACCTAGAAGAACGAAATTTGGTGAGCCAAGTGGGATTGGTGTACTGATCATTACCTGCCAGTATCATCAAGATTGGGTGAAATAATGTTTGCTGAGATTTCCGGAAACTCGTAGATTTTCAAAACCTTGGCAACCCCTTTCAATGAAAGTGATTCTCGTCACTCTCCCCTGGGGCAACTTCAATAGGACACAAACCATAGCGATAGAACTTGGAACTACATTATTGTGCCAAGTTTCAAAGAGCTAGCACAAACCGTGTTTGATTTAGAGTTCCAACTACGTGTATCCATATAAGAGAAAACAGAGTGAAACCTAAAAATGAAAACGGTTACTGCAAAGGAACGGTTTAACCTAGAAGAACAAAATTTGGTGAGCCAAGTGGGATTGGTGTACTGATCATTACCTTCCAGTATCATCAAGATTGGGTGAAAAAATGTTTGCTGAGATTTCAGGAAACTCGTAGTTTTTTGGAAGCTTGGCAACCCCTTTCAATGAAAGTGATTCTCGTCAGTCTCTGCTTGGGGTTACTTCAATAGGACACAAACCATAGCGATAGAACTTGGAACTATATTATTCTGCCAAGTTTCAAAGAGCTAGCACAAACCGTGTTTGATTTAGAGTTCCAACTACATGTATCCATATAGGAGAAAACAGAGTGAAACCTAAACATGAAAACGGTTACTGCAAAGGAACGATTTAACCGAGAAGAACGAAAATAGGTGAGCCAAGTGGGATTGGTGTACTGATCATTACCTGACAGTATCATCAAGATTGGGTGAAAATATGTTTGCTGAGATTTCAGGAAACTCGTAGTTTTTGGGAAGCTTGGCAACCCCTTTCAATGAAAGTGATTCTCGTCAGTCTCTGCTTGGGGCTACTTCAATAGGACACAAACCATAGCGATACAATTTGGAACTACATTATTGTGCCAAGTTTCAAAGAGCTAGTTCAAACCGTGTTTGATTTAGAGTTCCAACTACATGTATCCATATAGGAGAAAACAGAGTGAAACCTAAACATGAAAACGGTTACTGCAAAGGAACGGTTTAAGCTAGAAGAACGAAATTTGGTGAGCCAAGTGGGATTGGTGTACTGATCTTTACCTGCCAGTATCATCAAGATTGGGTGAAAAAATGTTTGCTGAGATTTCCGGAAACTCGTAGTTTTTCGAAAGCTTGGCAACCCCTTTCAATGAAAGGGATTCTCGTCAGTCTCTGCTTGGAGATACTTCAATAGGACACAAACCATAGCGATATAACCTGGAACTACATTATTGTGCCAAGTTTCAAAGAGCTAGTTCAAACCGTGTTTGATTTAGAGTTCCAACAACATGTATCCATATAGGAGAAAACAGAGTGAAACCTAAACATGAAAACGGTTACTGCAAAGGAACGGTTTAAGCTAGAAGAACGAAATTTGGTGAGCCAAGTGGGATTGGTGTACTGATCTTTACCTGCCAGTATCGTCAAGATTGGGTGAAAAAATGTTTGCTGAGATTTCCGGAAACTCGTAGATTTTCAAAAGCTTGGCAACCCCTTTCAATGAAAGTGATTCTCGTCAGTCTCTGCTTGGAGATACTTCAATCGGTCACAAACCATAGCGATAGAACTTGGAACTACATCATTGTGCCAAGTTTCAAAGAGCTACTACAAACCGTGTTTGATTTAGAGTTCCAACTACATGTATCCATATAGAAGAAAACAGAGTGAAACCTAAAAATGAAAATGGTTACTGCAAAGGCACGGTTTAACCTAGAAGAACGAAATTTGGTGAACCAAGTGGGATTGGAGTACTGATCATTACCTGCCAGTATCATCAAGATTGGGTGAAAAAATGTTTGCTGAGATTTCCGGAAACTCGTAGTTTTTTGGAAGCTTGGCAACCCCTTTCAATGAAAGTGATTTTCGTCACTCTCTGCTTGGGGCTACTTCAATAGGACACAAACCATAGCGATAGAACTTGGAACTACATTATTGTGCCAAGTTTCAAAGAGCTAGCACAAACCGTGTTTGATTTAGAGTTCCAACTACATGTATCCATATAGGAGAAAACAGAGTGTAACCTAAACATGAAAACGGTTACTGCAAAGGAACAATTTTACCTAGAAGAACGAAATTTGGTGAGCCAAGTGGGATTGGTGTACTGATCATTACCTGCCAGTATCATCAAGATTGGGTGAAATAATGTTTGCTGAGATTTCCGGAAACTCGTAGTTTTTTTGAAGATTGGCAACCACTTTCAATGAAAGTGATTCTCGTCACTCTCCGCTGGGGCAACTTCAATAGGACACAAACCATAGCGATAGAACTTGGAACTACATTATTGTGCCAAGTTTCAAAGAGCTAGCACAAACCGTGTTTGATTTAGAGTTCCAACTACATGTATCCATATAAGAGAAAACAGAGTGAAACCTAAAAATGAAAACGGTTACTGCAAAGGAACGGTTTAACCTAGAAGAACAAAATTTGGTGAGCCAAGTGGGATTGGTGTACTGATCATTACCTTCCAGTATCATCAAGATTGGGTGAAAAAATGTTTGCTGAGATTTCCGGAAACTCGTAGATTTTCAAAACCTTGGCAACCCCTTTCAATGAAAGTGATTCTCGTCACTCTCCCCTGGGGCAACTTCAATAGGACACAAACCATAGCGATAGAACTTGGAACTACATTATTGTGCCAAGTTTCAAAGAGCTAGCACAAACCGTGTTTGATTTAGAGTTCCAACTACGTGTATCCATATAAGAGAAAACAGAGTGAAACCTAAAAATGAAAACGGTTACTGCAAAGGAACGGTTTAACCTAGAAGAACAAAATTTGGTGAGCCAAGTGGGATTGGTGTACTGATCATTACCTTCCAGTATCATCAAGATTGGGTGAAAAAATGTTTGCTGAGATTTCAGGAAACTCGTAGTTTTTTGGAAGCTTGGCAACCCCTTTCAATGAAAGTGATTCTCGTCAGTCTCTGCTTGGGGTTACTTCAATAGGACACAAACCATAGCGATAGAACTTGGAACTATATTATTGTGCCAAGTTTCAAAGAGCTAGCACAAACCGTGTTTGATTTAGAGTTCCAACTACATGTATCCATATAGGAGAAAACAGAGTGAAACCTAAACATGAAAACGGTTACTGCAAAGGAACGATTTAACCGAGAAGAACGAAAATAGGTGAGCCAAGTGGGATTGGTGTACTGATCATTACCTGACAGTATCATCAAGATTGGGTGAAAATATGTTTGCTGAGATTTCAGGAAACTCGTAGTTTTTGGGAAGCTTGGCAACCCCTTTCAATGAAAGTGATTCTCGTCAGTCTCTGCTGGGGGCTACTTCAATAGGACACAAACCATAGCGATAGAATTTGGAACTACATTATTGTGCCAAGTTTCAAAGAGCTAGCACAAACCGTGTTTGATTTAGAGTTCCAACTACATGTATCCATATAGGAGAAAACAGAGTGAAACCTAAACATGAAAACGGTTACTGCAAAGGAACGGTTTAAGCTAGAAGAACGAAATTTGGTGAGCCAAGTGGGATTGGTGTACTGATCTTTACCTGCCAGTATCGTCAAGATTGGGTGAAAAAATGTTTGCTGAGATTTCCGGAAACTCATAGATTTTCAAAAGCTTGGCAACCCCTTTCAATGAAAGTGATTCTCGTCAGTCTCTGCTTGGAGATACTTCAATAGGACACAAACCATAGCGATAGAACTTGGAACTACATCATTGTGCCAAGTTTCAAAGAGCTACTACAAACCGTGTTTGATTTAGAGTTCCAACTACATGTATCCATATAGGAGAAAACAGAGTGAAACCTAAAAATGAAAACGGTTACTGCAAAGGAACGGTTTAAACTAGAAGAACAAAATTTGGTGAGCCAAGTGGGATTGGTGTACTGATCATTACCTGCCAGTATCATCAAGATTGGGTGAAAAAATGTTTGCTGAGATTTCAGGAAACTCGTAGTTTTTTGGTAGCTTGGCAACCCCTTTCAATGAAAGTGTTTCTCGTCAGTCTCTGCTTGGGGCTACTTCAATAGGACACAAACCAAAGCGATAGAACTTGGAACTACATTATTGTGCCAAGTTTCAAAGAGCTAGCACAAACCGTGTTTGATTTAGAGTTCCAACTACATGTATCCATATAGGAGAAAACAGAGTGAAACCTAAAAATGAAAACGGTTACTGCAAAGGCACGGTTTAACCTAGAAGAACGAAATTTGGTGAGCCAAGTGGGATTGGAGTACTGATCATTACCTGCCAGTATCATCAAGATTGGGTGAAAAAATGTTTGCTGAGATTTCCGGAAACTCGTAGTTTTTTGGAAGCTTGGCAACGCCTTTCAATGAAAGTGATTCTCGTCACTCTCCGCTGGGGCAACTTCAATAGGACACAAACCATAGCGATAGAACTTGGAACTACATTATTGTGCCAATTTTCAAAGAGCTAGCACAAACCGTGTTTGATTTAGAGTTCCAACTACATGTATCCATATAAGAGAAAACAGAGTGAAACCTAAAAATGAAAACGGTTACTGCAAAGGAACGGTTTAACCTAGAAGAACAAAATTTGGTGAGCCAAGTAGGATTGGTGTACTGATCATTACCTTCCAGTATCATCAAGATTGGGTGAAAAAATGTTTGCTGAGATTTCAGGAAACTCGTAGTTTTTTGGAAGCTTGACAACCCCTTTCAATGAAAGTGATTCTCGTCAGTCTCTGCTTGGGGTTACTTCAATAGGACACAAACCATAGCGATAGAACTTGGAACTACATTATTGTGCCAAGTTTCAAAGAGCTAGCACAAACCGTGTTTGATTTAGAGTTCCAACTACATGTATCCATATAGGAGAAAACAGAGTGAAACCTAAACATGAAAACGGTTACTGCAAAGGAACGATTTAACCGAGAAGAACGAAAATAGGTGAGCCAAGTGGGATTGGTGTACTGATCATTACCTTCCAGTATCATCAAGATTGGGTGAAAATATGTTTGCTGAGATTTCAGGAAACTCGTAGTTTTTTGGAAGCTTGGCAACCCCTTTCAATGAAAGTGATTCTCGTCAGTCTCTGCTTGGGGCTACTTCAATAGGACACAAACCATAGCGATAGAATTTGGAACTACATTATTGTGCCAAGTTTCAAAGAGCTAGCACAAACCGTGTTTGATTTAGAGTTCCAACTACATGTATCCATATAGGAGAAAACAGAGTGAAACCTAAACATGAAAACGGTTACTGCATAGGAACGGTTTAAGCTAGAAGAACGAAATTTGGTGAGCCAAGTGGGATTGGTGTACTGATCTTTACCTGCCAGTATCATCAAGATTGGGTGAAAAAATGTTTGCTGAGATTTCCGGAAACTCGTAGTTTTTCGAAAGCTTGGCAACCCCTTTCAATGAAAGTGATTCTCGTCAGTCTCCGCTTGGAGATACTTCAATAGGACACAAACCATAGCGATAGAACCTGGAACTACATTATTGTGCCAAGTTTCAAAGAGCTAGTTCAAACCGTGTTTGATTTAGAGTTCCAACAACATGTATCCATATAGGAGAAAACAGAGTGAAACCTAAACATGAACACGGTTACTGCAAAGGAACGGTTTAAGCTAGAAGAACGAAATTTGGTGAGCCAAGTGGGATTGGTGTACTGATCTTTACCTGCCAGTATCATCAAGATTGGGTGAAAAAATTTTTGCTGAGATTTCCGGAAACTCGTAGATTTTCAAAAGCTTGGCAACCCCTTTCAATGAAAGTGATTCTCGTCAGTCTCTGCTTGGAGATACTTCAATAGGACACAAACCATAGCGATAGAACTTGGAACAACATCATTGTGCCAAGTTTCAAAGAGCTACTACAAACCGTGTTTGATTTAGAGTTCCAACTACATGTATCCATATAGGAGAAAACAGAGTGAAACCTAAAAATGAAAATGGTTACTGCAAAGGAACGGTTTAAACTAGAAGAACGAAATTTGGTGAGCCAAGTGGGATTGGTGTACTGATCATTACCTGCCAGTATCATCAAGATTGGGTGAAAAAATGTTTGCTGAGATTTCAGGAAACTCGTAGTTTTTGGAAGCTTGGCAACCCCTTTCAATTAAAGTGATTCTCGTCAGTCTCTGCTTGGGGCTACTTCAATAGGACACAAACCAAAGCGATAGAACTTGGAACTACATTAATTGTGCCAAGTTTCAAAGAGCTAGCACAAACCGTGTTTGATTTAGAGTTCCAACTACATGTATCCATATAGGAGAAAACAGAGTGAAACCTAAAAATGAAAACGGTTACTGCAAAGGCACGGTTTAACCTAGAAGAACGAAATTTGGTGAGCCAAGTGGGATTGGAGTACTGATCATTACCTGCCAGTATCATCAAGATTGGGTGAAAAAATGTTTGCTGAGATTTCCGGAACCTCGTAGTTTTTTGGAAGCTTGGCAACCCCTTTCAATGAAAGTGATTCTCGTCACTCTCCGCTGGGGCAACTTCAATAGGACACAAACCATAGCGATAGAACTTGGAACTACATTATTGTGCCAAGTTTCAAAGAGCTAGCACAAACCGTGTTTGATTTAGAGTTCCAACTACATGTTTCCATATAAGAGAAAACAGAGTGAAACCTAAACATGAAAACGGTTACTGCAAAGGAACGGTTTACCTAGAAGAACAAAATTTGGTGAGCCAAGTGGGATTGGTGTACTGATCATTACCTGCCAGTATCATCAAGATTGGGTGAAAAAATGTTTGCTGAGATTTCAGGAAACTCGTAGTTTTTTGGAAGCTTGGCAACCCCTTTCAATGAAAGTGATTCTCGTCAGTCTCTGCTTGGGGTTACTTCAATAGGACACAAACCATAGCGATACAACATGGAAATACATTATTGTGCCAAGCTTTAAAGAGCTAGCACAAACCGTGTTTGATTTAGAGTTCCAACTACATGTATCCATATAGGAGAAAACAGAGTGAAACCTAAACATGAAAACGGATACTGCAAAAGAACGGTTTAACATACAAGAACGAAATTTGGTAAGCCAAGTGGAATTGGTGGACTGATCATTAAATGGAAATATCATCAAGATTGGGTGAAAAAATGTTTGCTGAGATTTCCGGAAACTCGTACTTTTTGGAAGCTTGGCAACCCCTTTCAATGAAAGTGATTCTCGTCACTCTCCGCTGGGGCAACTTCAATAGGTCACAAACCATAGCGATAGAACTTGGAACTACATTATTGTGCCAATTTTCAAAGAGCTAGCACAAACCGTGTTTGATTTAGAGTTCCAACTACATGTATCCATAGAAGAGAAAACAGAGTGAAACCTAAAAATGAAAACGGTTACTGCAAAGGAACGGTTTAACCTAGAAGAACAAAATTTGGTGAGCCAAGTGGGATTGGTGTACTGATCATTACCTTCCAGTATCATCAAGATTGGGTGAAAAAATGTTTGCTGAGATTTCAGGAAACTCGTAGTTTTTTGGAAGCTTGACAACCCCTTTCAATGACAGTGATTCTCGTCAGTCTCTGCTTGGGGTTACTTCAATAGGACACAAACCATAGCGATAGAACTTGGAACTACATTATTGTGCCAAGTTTCAAAGAGCTAGCACAAACCGTGTTTGATTTAGAGTTCCAACTACATGTATCCATATAGGAGAAAACAGAGTGAAACCTAAACATGAAAACGGTTACTGCAAAGGAACGATTTAACCGAGAAGAACGAAAATAGGTGAGCCAAGTGGGATTGGTGTACTGATCATTACCTGACAGTATCATCAAGATTGGGTGAAAAAATGTTTGCTGAGATTTCCGGAAACTCGTAGTTTTTTGGAAGCTTGGCAACCCCTTTCATTGAAAGTGATTCTCGTCACTCTCTGCTTGGGGCTACTTCAATAGGACACAAACCATAGCGATAGAACTTGGAACTACATTATTGTGCCAAGTTTCAAAGAGCTAGCACAAACCGTGTTTGATTTAGAGTTCCAACTACATGTATCCATATAGGAGAAAACAGAGTGTAACCTAAACATGAAAACGGTTACTGCAAAGGAACGATTTTACCTAGAAGAACGAAATTTGGTGAGCCAAGTGGGATTGGTGTACTGATCATTACCTGCCAGTATCATCAAGATTGGGTGAAATAATGTTTGCTGAGATTTCCGGAAACTCGTAGTTTTTTTGAAGCTTGGCAACCCCTTTCAATGAAAGTGATTCTCGTCACTCTCCGCTGGGGCAACTTCAATAGGACACAAACCATAGCGATAGAACTTGGAACTACATTATTGTGCCAATTTTCAAAGAGCTAGCACAAACCGTGTTTGATTTAGAGTTCCAACTACATGTATCCATATAAGAGAAAACAGTGTGAAACCTAAAAATGAAAACGGTTACTGCAAAGGAACGGTTTAACCTAGAAGAACAAAATTTGGTGAGCCAAGTGGGATTGGTGTACTGATCATTACCTTCCAGTATCATCAAAATTGGGTGAAAAAATGTTTGGTGAGATTTCAGGAAACTCGTAGTTTTTTGGAAGCTTGACAACCCCTTTCAATGAAAGTGATTCTCGTCAGTCTCTGCTTGGGGTTACTTCAATAGGACACAAACCATAGCGATAGAACTTGGAACTACATTATTGTGCCAAGTTTCAAAGAGCTAGCACAAACCGTGTTTGATTTAGAGTTCCAACTACATGTATCCATATAGGAGAAAACAGAGTGAAACCTAAACATGAAAACAGTTACTGCAAAGGAACGATTTAATCGAGAAGAACGAAAATAGGTGAGCCAAGTGGGATTGGTGTACTGATCATTACCTGACAGTATCATCAAGATTGGGTGAAAATATGTTTGCTGAGATTTCAGGAAACTCGTAGTTTTTTGGAAGCTTGGCAACCCCTTTCAATGAAAGTGATTCTCGTCAGTCTCTGCTTGGGGCTACTTCAATAGGACACAAACCATAGCGATAGAATTTGGAACTACATTATTGTGCCAAGTTTCAAAGAGCTAGCACAAACCGTGTTTGATTTAGAGTTCCAACTACATGTATCCATATAGGAGAAAACAGAGTGAAACCTAAACATGAAAACGGTTACTGCAAAGGAACGGTTTAAGCTAGAAGAACGAAATTTGGTGAGCCAAGTGGGATTGGTGTACTGATCTTTACCTGCCAGTATCATCAAGATTGGGTGAAAAAATGTTTGCTGAGATTTCCGGAAACTCGTAGTTTTTCGAAAGCTTGGCAACCCCTTTCAATGAAAGTGATTCTCGTCAGTCTCCGCTTGGAGATACTTCAATAGGACACAAACCATAGCGATAGAACCTGGAACTACATTATTGTGCCAAGTTTCAAAGAGCTAGTTCAAACCGTGTTTGATTTAGAGTTCCAACAACATGTATCCATATAGGAGAAAACAGAGTGAAACCTAAACATGAACACGGTTACTGCAAAGGAACGGTTTAAGCTAGAAGAACGAAATTTGGTGAGCCAAGTGGGATTGGTGTACTGATCTTTACCTGCCAGTATCATCAAGATTGGGTGAAAAAATTTTTGCTGAGATTTCCGGAAACTCGTAGATTTTCAAAAGCTTGGCAACCCCTTTCAATGAAAGTGATTCTCGTCAGTCTCTGCTTGGAGATACTTCAATAGGACACAAACCATAGCGATAGAACTTGGAACAACATCATTGTGCCAAGTTTCAAAGAGCTACTACAAACCGTGTTTGATTTAGAGTTCCAACTACATGTATCCATATAGGAGAAAACAGAGTGAAACCTAAAAATGAAAATGGTTACTGCAAAGGAACGGTTTAAACTAGAAGAACGAAATTTGGTGAGCCAAGTGGGATTGGTGTACTGATCATTACCTGCCAGTATCATCAAGATTGGGTGAAAAAATGTTTGCTGAGATTTCAGGAAACTCGTAGTTTTTTGGAAGCTTGGCAACCCCTTTCAATGAAAGTGATTCTCGTCAGTCTCTGCTTGGGGCTACTTCAATAGGACACAAACCAAAGCGATAGAACTTGGAACTACATTATTGTGCCAAGTTTCAAAGAGCTAGCACAAACCGTGTTTGATTTAGAGTTCCAACTACATGTATCCATATAGGAGAAAACAGAGTGAAACCTAAAAATGAAAACGGTTACTGCAAAGGCACGGTTTAACCTAGAAGAACGAAATTTGGTGAGCCAAGTGGGATTGGAGTACTGATCATTACCTGCCAGTATCATCAAGATTGGGTGAAAAAATGTTTGCTGAGATTTCCGGAAACTCGTAGTTTTTTGGAAGCTTGGCAACCCCTTTCAATGAAAGTGATTCTCGTCACTCTCCGCTGGGGCAACTTCAATAGGTCACAAACCATAGCGATAGAACTTGGAACTACATTATTGTGCCAAGTTTCAAAGAGCTAGCACAAACCGTGTTTGATTTAGAGTTCCAACTACATGTATCCATATAAGAGAAAACAGAGTGAAACCTAAACATGAAAACGGTTACTGCAAAGGAACGGTTTAACCTAGAAGAACAAAATTTGGTGAGCCAAGTGGGATTGGTGTACTGATCATTACCTTCCAGTATCATCAAGATTGGGTGAAAAAATGTTTGCTGAGATTTCAGGAAACTCGTAGTTTTTTGGAAGCTTGGCAACCCCTTTCAATGAAAGTGATTCTCGTCAGTCTCTGCTTGGGGTTACTTCAATAGGACACAAACCATAGCGATACAACATGGAAATACATTATTGTGCCAAGCTTTAAAGAGCTAGCACAAACCGTGTTTGATTTAGAGTTCCAACTACATGTATCCATACAGGAGAAAACAGAGTGAAACCTAAACATGAAAACGGATACTGCAAAAGAACGGTTTAACCTACAAGAACGAAATTTGGTGAGCCAAGTGGAATTGGTGGACTGATCATTAAATGGAAATATCATCAAGATTGGGTGAAAAAATGTTTGCTGAGATTTCCGGAAACTCGTACTTTTTGGAAGCTTGGCAACCCCTTTCAATGAAAGTGATTCTCGTCACTCTACGCTGGGGCAACTTCAATAGGACACAAACCATAGCGATAGAACTTGGAACTACATTATTGTGCCAAGTTTCAAAGAGCTAGCACAAACCGTGTTTGATTTAGAGTTCCAACTACATGTATCCATATAAGAGAAAACAGAGTGAAACCTAAAAATGAAAACGGTTATTGCAAAGGAACGGTTTAACCTAGAAGAACAAAATTTGGTGAGCCAAGTGGGATTGGTGTACTGATCATTACCTTCCAGTATCATCAAGATTGGGTGAAAAAATGTTTGCTGAGATTTCCGGAAACTCGTAGATTTTCAAAACCTTGGCAACCCCTTTCAATGAAAGTGATTCTCGTCACTCTCCCCTGGGGCAACTTCAATAGGACACAAACCATAGCGATAGAACTTGGAACTACATTATTGTGCCAAGTTTCAAAGAGCTAGCACAAACCGTGTTTGATTTAGAGTTCCAACTACGTGTATCCATATAAGAGAAAACAGAGTGAAACCTAAAAATGAAAACGGTTACTGCAAAGGAACGGTTTAACCTAGAAGAACAAAATTTGGTGAGCCAAGTGGGATTGGTGTACTGATCATTACCTTCCAGTATCATCAAGATTGGGTGAAAAAATGTTTGCTGAGATTTCAGGAAACTCGTAGTTTTTTGGAAGCTTGGCAACCCCTTTCAATGAAAGTGATTCTCGTCAGTCTCTGCTTGGGGTTACTTCAATAGGACACAAACCATAGCGATAGAACTTGGAACTATATTATTGTGCCAAGTTTCAAAGAGCTAGCACAAACCGTGTTTGATTTAGAGTTCCAACTACATGTATCCATATAGGAGAAAACAGAGTGAAACCTAAACATGAAAACGGTTACTGCAAAGGAACGATTTAACCGAGAAGAACGAAAATAGGTGAGCCAAGTGGGATTGGTGTACTGATCATTACCTGACAGTATCATCAAGATTGGGTGAAAATATGTTTGCTGAGATTTGAGGAAACTCGTAGTTTTTGGGAAGCTTGGCAACCCCTTTCAATGAAAGTGATTCTCGTCAGTCTCTGCTGGGGGCTACTTCAATAGGGCACAAACCATAGCGATAGAATTTGGAACTACATTATTGTGCCAAGTTTCAAAGAGCTAGCACAAACCGTGTTTGATTTAGAGTTCCAACTACATGTATCCATATAGGAGAAAACAGAGTGAAACCTAAACATGAAAACGGTTACTGCAAAGGAACGGTTTAAGCTAGAAGAACGAAATTTGGTGAGCCAAGTGGGATTGGTGTACTGATCTTTACCTGCCAGTATCATCAAGATTGGGTGAAAAAATGTTTGCTGAGATTTCCGGAAACTCGTAGTTTTTCGAAAGCTTGGCAACCCCTTTCAATGAAAGTGATTCTCGTCAGTCTCTGCTTGGAGATACTTCAATAGGACACAAACCATAGCGATAGAACCTGGAACTACATTATTGTGCCAAGTTTCAAAGAGCTAGTTCAAACCGTGTTTGATTTAGAGTTCCAACAACATGTATCCATATAGGAGAAAACAGAGTGAAACCTAAACATGAAAACGGTTACTGCAAAGGAACGGTTTAAGCTAGAAGAACGAAATTTGGTGAGCCAAGTGGGATTGGTGTACTGATCTTTACCTGCCAGTATCGTCAAGATTGGGTGAAAAAATGTTTGCTGAGATTTCCGGAAACTCGTAGAATTTCAAAGCTTGGCAACCCCTTTCAATGAAAGTGATTCTCGTCAGTCTCTGCTTGGAGATACTTCAATAGGACACAAACCATAGCGATAGAACTTGGAACTACATCATTGTGCCAAGTTTCAAAGAGCTACTACAAACCGTGTTTGATTTAGAGTTCCAACTACATGTATCCATATAGGAGAAAACAGAGTGAAACCTAAAAATGAAAACGGTTACTGCAAAGGAACGGTTTAAACTAGAAGAACAAAATTTGGTGAGCCAAGTGGGATTGGTGTACTGATCATTACCTGCCAGTATCATCAAGATTGGGTGAAAAAATGTTTGCTGAGATTTCAGGAAACTCGTAGTTTTTTGGAAGCTTGGCAACCCCTTTCAATGAAAGTGTTTCTCGTCAGTCTCTGCTTGGGGCTACTTCAATAGGACACAAACCAAAGCGATAGAACTTGGAACTACATTATTGTGCCAAGTTTCAAAGAGCTAGCACAAACCGTGTTTGATTTATAGTTCCAACTACATGTATCCATATAGGAGAAAACAGAGTGAAACCTAAAAATGAAAACGGTTACTGCAAAGGCACGGTTTAACCTAGAAGAACGAAATTTGGTGAGCCAAGTGGGATTGGAGTACTGATCATTACCTGCCAGTATCATCAAGATTGGGTGAAAAAATGTTTGCTGAGATTTCCGGAAACTCGTAGTTTTTTGGAAGCTTGGCAACCCCTTTCAATGAAAGTGATTCTCGTCACTCTCTGCTTGGGGCTACTTCAATAGGACACAAACCATAGCGATAGAACTTGGAACTACATTATTGTGCCAAGTTTCAAAGAGCTAGCACAAACCGTGTTTGATTTAGAGTTCCAACTACATGTATCCATATAGGAGAAAACAGAGTGTAACCTAAACATGAAAACGGTTACTGCAAAGGAACGATTTTACCTAGAAGAACGAAATTTGGTGAGCCAAGTGGGATTGGTGTACTGATCATTACCTGCCAGTATCATCAAGATTGGGTGAAAAAATGTTTGCTGAGATTTCAGGAAACTCGTAGTTTTTTTGAAGCTTGGCAACCCCTTTCAATGAAAGTGATTCTCGTCACTCTCCGCTGGGGCAACTTCAATAGGACACAAACCATAGCGATAGAACTTGGAACTACATTATTGTGCCAATTTTCAAAGAGCTAGCACAAACCGTGTTTGATTTAGAGTTCCAACTACATGTATCCATATAAGAGAAAACAGTGTGAAACCTAAAAATGAAAACGGTTACTGCAAAGGAACGGTTTAACCTAGAAGAACAAAATTTGGTGAGCCAAGTGGGATTGGTGTACTGATCATTACCTTCCAGTATCATCAAGATTGGGTGAAAAAATGTTTGCTGAGATTTCAGGAAACTCGTAGTTTTTTGGAAGCTTGACAACCCCTTTCAATGAAAGTGATTCTCGTCAGTCTCTGCTTGGGGTTACTTCAATAGGACACAAACCATAGCGATAGAACTTGGAACTACATTATTGTGCCAAGTTTCAAAGAGCTAGCACAAACCGTGTTTGATTTAGAGTTCCAACTACATGTATCCATATAGGAGAAAACAGAGTGAAACCTAAACATGAAAACGGTTACTGCAAAGGAACGATTTAACCTAGAAGAACGAAATTTGGTGAGCCAAGTGGGATTGGTGTACTGATCATTACCTGACAGTATCATCAAGATTGGGTGAAAATATGTTTGCTGAGATTTCAGGAAACTCGTAGTTTTTTTGGAAGCTTGGCAACCCCTTTCAATGAAAGTGATTCTCGTCAGTCTCTGCTTGGGGCTATTTCAATAGGACACAAACCATAGCGATAGAATTTGGAACTACATTATTGTGCCAATTTTCAAAGAGCTAGCACAAACCGTGTTTGATTTAGAGTTCCAACTACATGTATCCATATAGGAGAAAACAGAGTGAAACCTAAACATGAAAACGGTTACTGCAAAGGAACGGTTTAAGCTAGAAGAACGAAATTTGGTGAGCCAAGTGGGATTGGTGTACTGATCTTTACCTGCCAGTATCATCAAGATTGGGTGAAAAAATGTTTGCTGAGATTTCCGGAAACTCGTAGTTTTTCGAAAGCTTGGCAACCCCTTTCAATGAAAGTGATTCTCGTCAGTCTCCGCTTGGAGATACTTCAATAGGACACAAACCATAGCGATAGAACCTGGAACTACATTATTGTGCCAAGTTTCAAAGAGCTAGTTCAAACCGTGTTTGATTTAGAGTTCCAACAACATGTATCCATATAGGAGAAAACAGAGTGAAACCTAAAAATGAAAATGGTTACTGCAAAGGAACGGTTTAAACTAGAAGAACGAAATTTGGTGAGCCAAGTGGGATTGGTGTACTGATCATTACCTGCCAGTATCATCAAGATTGGGTGAAAAAATGTTTGCTGAGATTTCAGGAAACTCGTAGTTTTTTGGAAGCTTGGCAACCCCTTTCAATGAAAGTGATTCTCGTCAGTCTCTGCTTGGGGCTACTTCAATAGGACACAAACCAAAGCGATAGAACTTGGAACTACATTATTGTGCCAAGTTTCAAAGAGCTAGCACAAACCGTGTTTGATTTAGAGTTCCAACTACATGTATCCATATAGGAGAAACAGAGTGAAACCTAAAAATGAAAACGGTTACTGCAAAGGCACGGTTTAACCTAGAAGAACGAAATTTGGTGAGCCAAGTGGGATTGGAGTACTGATCATTACCTGCCAGTATCATCAAGATTGGGTGAAAAAATGTTTGCTGAGATTTCCGGAAACTCGTAGTTTTTTGGAAGCTTGGCAACCCCTTTCAATGAAAGTGATTCTCGTCACTCTCCGCTGGGGCAACTTCAATAGGTCACAAACCATAGCGATAGAACTTGGAACTACATTATTGTGCCAAGTTTCAAAGAGCTAGCACAAACCGTGTTTGATTTAGAGTTCCAACTACATGTATCCATATAAGAGAAAACAGAGTGAAACCTAAACATGAAAACGGTTACTGCAAAGGAACGGTTTAACCTAGAAGAACAAAATTTGGTGAGCCAAGTGGGATTGGTGTACTGATCATTACCTTCCAGTATCATCAAGATTGGGTGAAAAAATGTTTGCTGAGATTTCAGGAAACTCGTAGTTTTTTGGAAGCTTGGCAACCCCTTTCAATGAAAGTGATTCTCGTCAGTCTCTGCTTGGGGTTACTTCAATAGGACACAAACCATAGCGATACAACATGGAAATACATTATTGTGCCAAGCTTTAAAGAGCTAGCACAAACCGTGTTTGATTTAGAGTTCCAACTACATGTATCCATACAGGAGAAAACAGAGTGAAACCTAAACATGAAAACGGATACTGCAAAAGAACGGTTTAACCTACAAGAACGAAATTTGGTGAGCCAAGTGGAATTGGTGGACTGATCATTAAATGGAAATATCATCAAGATTGGGTGAAAAAATGTTTGCTGAGATTTCCGGAAACTCGTACTTTTTGGAAGCTTGGCAACCCCTTTCAATGAAAGTGATTCTCGTCACTCTACGCTGGGGCAACTTCAATAGGACACAAACCATAGCGATAGAACTTGGAACTACATTATTGTGCCAAGTTTCAAAGAGCTAGCACAAACCGTGTTTGATTTAGAGTTCCAACTACATGTATCCATATAAGAGAAAACAGAGTGAAACCTAAAAATGAAAACGGTTATTGCAAAGGAACGGTTTTAACCTAGAAGAACAAAATTTGGTGAGCCAAGTGGGATTGGTGTACTGATCATTACCTTCCAGTATCATCAAGATTGGGTGAAAAAATGTTTGCTGAGATTTCCGGAAACTCGTAGATTTTCAAAACCTTGGCAACCCCTTTCAATGAAAGTGATTCTCGTCACTCTCCCCTGGGGCAACTTCAATAGGACACAAACCATAGCGATAGAACTTGGAACTACATTATTGTGCCAAGTTTCAAAGAGCTAGCACAAACCGTGTTTGATTTAGAGTTCCAACTACGTGTATCCATATAAGAGAAAACAGAGTGAAACCTAAAAATGAAAACGGTTACTGCAAAGGAACGGTTTAACCTAGAAGAACAAAATTTGGTGAGCCAAGTGGGATTGGTGTACTGATCATTACCTTCCAGTATCATCAAGATTGGGTGAAAAAATGTTTGCTGAGATTTCAGGAAACTCGTAGTTTTTTGGAAGCTTGGCAACCCCTTTCAATGAAAGTGATTCTCGTCAGTCTCTGCTTGGGGTTACTTCAATAGGACACAAACCATAGCGATAGAACTTGGAACTATATTATTGTGCCAAGTTTCAAAGAGCTAGCACAAACCGTGTTTGATTTAGAGTTCCAACTACATGTATCCATATAGGAGAAAACAGAGTGAAACCTAAACATGAAAACGGTTACTGCAAAGGAACGATTTAACCGAGAAGAACGAAAATAGGTGAGCCAAGTGGGATTGGTGTACTGATCATTACCTGACAGTATCATCAAGATTGGGTGAAAATATGTTTGCTGAGATTTGAGGAAACTCGTAGTTTTTGGGAAGCTTGGCAACCCCTTTCAATGAAAGTGATTCTCGTCAGTCTCTGCTGGGGGCTACTTCAATAGGGCACAAACCATAGCGATAGAATTTGGAACTACATTATTGTGCCAAGTTTCAAAGAGCTAGCACAAACCGTGTTTGATTTAGAGTTCCAACTACATGTATCCATATAGGAGAAAACAGAGTGAAACCTAAACATGAAAACGGTTACTGCAAAGGAACGGTTTAAGCTAGAAGAACGAAATTTGGTGAGCCAAGTGGGATTGGTGTACTGATCTTTACCTGCCAGTATCATCAAGATTGGGTGAAAAAATGTTTGCTGAGATTTCCGGAAACTCGTAGTTTTTCGAAAGCTTGGCAACCCCTTTCAATGAAAGTGATTCTCGTCAGTCTCTGCTTGGAGATACTTCAATAGGACACAAACCATAGCGATAGAACCTGGAACTACATTATTGTGCCAAGTTTCAAAGAGCTAGTTCAAACCGTGTTTGATTTAGAGTTCCAACAACATGTATCCATATAGGAGAAAACAGAGTGAAACCTAAACATGAAAACGGTTACTGCAAAGGAACGGTTTAAGCTAGAAGAACGAAATTTGGTGAGCCAAGTGGGATTGGTGTACTGATCTTTACCTGCCAGTATCGTCAAGATTGGGTGAAAAAATGTTTGCTGAGATTTCCGGAAACTCGTAGAATTTCAAAAGCTTGGCAACCCCTTTCAATGAAAGTGATTCTCGTCAGTCTCTGCTTGGAGATACTTCAATAGGACACAAACCATAGCGATAGAACTTGGAACTACATCATTGTGCCAAGTTTCAAAGAGCTACTACAAACCGTGTTTGATTTAGAGTTCCAACTACATGTATCCATATAGGAGAAAACAGAGTGAAACCTAAAAATGAAAACGGTTACTGCAAAGGAACGGTTTAAACTAGAAGAACAAAATTTGGTGAGCCAAGTGGGATTGGTGTACTGATCATTACCTGCCAGTATCATCAAGATTGGGTGAAAAAATGTTTGCTGAGATTTCAGGAAACTCGTAGTTTTTTGGAAGCTTGGCAACCCCTTTCAATGAAAGTGTTTCTCGTCAGTCTCTGCTTGGGGCTACTTCAATAGGACACAAACCAAAGCGATAGAACTTGGAACTACATTATTGTGCCAAGTTTCAAAGAGCTAGCACAAACCGTGTTTGATTTATAGTTCCAACTACATGTATCCATATAGGAGAAAACAGAGTGAAACCTAAAAATGAAAACGGTTACTGCAAAGGCACGGTTTAACCTAGAAGAACGAAATTTGGTGAGCCAAGTGGGATTGGAGTACTGATCATTACCTGCCAGTATCATCAAGATTGGGTGAAAAAATGTTTGCTGAGATTTCCGGAAACTCGTAGTTTTTTGGAAGCTTGGCAACCCCTTTCAATGAAAGTGATTCTCGTCACTCTCTGCTTGGGGCTACTTCAATAGGACACAAACCATAGCGATAGAACTTGGAACTACATTATTGTGCCAAGTTTCAAAGAGCTAGCACAAACCGTGTTTGATTTAGAGTTCCAACTACATGTATCCATATAGGAGAAAACAGAGTGTAACCTAAACATGAAAACGGTTACTGCAAAGGAACGATTTTACCTAGAAGAACGAAATTTGGTGAGCCAAGTGGGATTGGTGTACTGATCATTACCTGCCAGTATCATCAAGATTGGGTGAAAAAATGTTTGCTGAGATTTCAGGAAACTCGTAGTTTTTTGAAGCTTGGCAACCCCTTTCAATGAAAGTGATTCTCGTCACTCTCCGCTGGGGCAACTTCAATAGGACACAAACCATAGCGATAGAACTTGGAACTACATTATTGTGCCAATTTTCAAAGAGCTAGCACAAACCGTGTTTGATTTAGAGTTCCAACTACATGTATCCATATAAGAGAAAACAGTGTGAAACCTAAAAATGAAAACGGTTACTGCAAAGGAACGGTTTAACCTAGAAGAACAAAATTTGGTGAGCCAAGTGGGATTGGTGTACTGATCATTACCTTCCAGATATCATCAAGATGGGGTGAAAAAATGTTTGCTGAGATTTCAGGAAACTCGTAGTTTTTTGGAAGCTTGACAACCCCTTTCAATGAAAGTGATTCTCGTCAGTCTCTGCTTGGGGTTACTTCAATAGGACACAAACCATAGCGATAGAACTTGGAACTACATTATTGTGCCAAGTTTCAAAGAGCTAGCACAAACCGTGTTTGATTTAGAGTTCCAACTACATGTATCCATATAGGAAGAAAACAGAGTGAAACCTAAACATGAAAACGGTTACTGCAAAGGAACGATTTAACCTAGAAGAACGAATTTGGTGAGCCAAGTGGGATTGGTGTACTGATCATTACCTGACAGTATCATCAAGATTGGGTGAAAATATGTTTTGCTGAGATTTCAGGAAACTCGTAGTTTTTTGGAAGCTTGGCAACCCCTTTCAATGAAAGTGATTCTCGTCAGTCTCTCGCTTGGGCTATTTCAATAGGACACAAACCATAGCGATAGAATTTTGGAACTACATTATTGTGCCAATTTTCAAAGAGCTAGCACAAACCGTGTTTGATTTAGAGTTCCAACTACATGTATCCATATAGAGAAAACAGAGTGAAACCTA
Organism: Urocitellus parryii; assembly: GCF_045843805.1. Lineage (NCBI taxonomy): Eukaryota > Metazoa > Chordata > Mammalia > Rodentia > Sciuridae > Urocitellus > Urocitellus parryii. Next base: position 18,783 of record NW_027551937.1, on the reverse strand, counting down.
AACATGAAAACGGTTACTGCAAAAGAACGGTTTAAGCTAGAAGAACGAAATTTGGTGAGCCAAGTGGGATTGGTGTACTGGATCTTACCTGCCAGTATCATCAAGATTGGGTGAAAAAATGTTTGCTGAGATTTCCGAAACTCGTAGTTTTTCGAAGCTTGGCAACCCCTTTCAATGAAAGTGATTCTCGTCAGTCTCCGCTTGAGATACTTCAATAGGACACAAACCATAGCGATAGAACCTGGAACTACATTATTGTGCCAAGTTTCAAAGAGCTAGTTCAAACCGTGTTGATTTAGAGTTCCAACAACATGTATCCATATAGGAGAAAACAGAGTGAAACCTAAACATGAACACGGTTACTGCAAAGGAACGGTTTAAGCTAGAAGAACGAAATTTGGTGAGCCAAGTGGGATTGGTGTACTGATCTTTACCTGCAGTATCATCAAGATTGGGTGAAAAAATTTTTGCTGAGATTTCCGGAAACTCGTAGATTTTCAAAAGCTTGGCAACACCCTTTCAATGAAAGTGATTCTCGTCAGTCTCTGCTTGGAGATACTTCAATAGGACACAAACCATAGCGATAGAACTTGGAACAACATCATTGTGCCAAGTTTCAAAGAGCTACTACAAACCGTTTTTGATTTAGAGTTCCAACTACATGTATCCATATAGGAGAAAACAGAGTGAAACCTAAAAATGAAAATGGTTACTGCAAAGGAAACGGTTTAAACTAGAAGAACGAAATTTGGTGAGCCAAGTGGGATTGGTGTACTGATCATTACCTGCCAGTATCATCAAGATTGGGTGAAAAAAATGTTTGCTGAGATTTCAGGAACTCGTTAGTTTTTTGGAAGCTTGGCAACCCCTTTCAATGAAAGTGATTCTCGTCAGTCTCTGCTTGGGGCTACTTCAATAGGAACAAACCATAGCGATACAACATGGAAATACATTATTGTGCCAAGCTTTAAAGAGCTAGCACAAACCGTGTTTGATTTAGAGTTCCAACTACATGTATCCATACAGGAGAAAACAGAGTGAAACCTAAACATGAAACGGATACTGCAAAAAGAACGGTTTAACCTACAAGAACGAAATTTGGTGAGCCAAGTGGAATTGGTTGGACTGATCATTAAATGGAAATATCATCAAGATTGGGTGAAAAAATGTTTGCTGAGATTTCCGGAAACTCTTACTTTTTGGAAGCTTGGCAACCCCTTTCAATGAAAGTGATTCTCATCAGTCTCTACTTGGGGCTACTTCAATAGGACACAAACCATAGCGATAGAACATTGAACTGCATTATTGTGCCAAGTTTCAAAGAGCTAGCACAAAGCGTGTTTGATTTAGAGTTCCAAATACATGTTTCCATATAGGAGAAAAACAGAGTGAAACCTAAACATGAAAACGGTTGCGGCAAGGAACGGTTTAACCTAGGAGAACAAATTTGGTGATCCAACTGGGATATGTTTTACTGATCATTAAATGGAAGTATCATCAAGATTGGGTGAAAAATGTTTGCTGAGATATCCGGAAACTCGTAGTTTTTTGGAAGCTTGGCAACCCCTTTCAATGAAAGTGATTCTCGTCAGTCTCTGCTTGGGGCTACTTCAATAGGACACAAACCATAGCGATAGAACTTGGAACTACATTATTGTGCCAAGTTTCAAAGAGCTAGCACAAACCGTGTTTGATTTAGAGTTCCAAATACATGTATCCATATAGGAGAAAACAGAGTGAAACCTACACATGAAAACGGTTACTGCAAAGGAACGGTTTAACCTAAAAGAACGAAATTTGGTGAGCCAAGTGGGATTCGTGTACTGATCATTAAATGGATGTTATCATCAAGATTGGGTGAAAAAACTTTTGCTGAGATTTCAGGAAAATCGTAGTTGTTTGGAAAGCTTGGCAACCCCTTTCAATGAAAGTGATTCTCGTCTGTCTCTGCTTGGGGCTACTTCAATAGGACAAACCATAGCGATAGAACGTGGAACTACATTATTGTGCCAAGTTTCAAAGAGCTAGCACAAACCGTGTTTGATTTAGAGTTCCAACTACGTGTATCCATATAGGAGAAAACAGAGTGAAACCTAAACATGAAGACGGTTACTGCAAAGGAACGGTTTAACCTAGAAGAACGAAATTTGGTGAGCCAAGTGGGAATGGTGCACTGATCATTACGCAAGTATCGCCAAGATTGGGTGAAAAAATGTTTGCTGAGATTTCCGGAAACTCGTAGTTTTTCGAAAGCTTGGCAACCCCTTTCAATGAAGTGATTCTCGTCAGTCTCCGCTTGGAGATACTTCAATAGGACACAAACCATAGCGATAGAACCTTTAACTACATATTGTGCCAAGTTTCCAAAGAGCTAGTTCAAACCGTGTTTGATTTAGAGTTCCAACAACATGTATCCATATAGGAGAAAACAGAGTGAAACCTAAACATGAACACGGTTACTGCAAAGGAACGGTTTAAGCTAGAAGAACGAATTTGGTGAGCCAAGTGGGATTGGTGTACTGATCTTTACCTGCCAGTATCATCAAGATTGGGTGAAAAAATTTTTGCTGAGATTTCGGAAACTCGTAGATTTCAAAAGCTTGGCAACCCTTTCAATGAAAGTGATTCTCGTCAGTCTCTGCTTGGAGATACTTCAATAGGACACAAACCATAGCGATAGAACTTGGAACTACATCATTGTGCCAAGTTTCCAAGAGCTACTACAAACCGTGTTTGATTTAGAGTTCCAACTACATGTATCCATATAGGAGAAAACAGAGTGAAACCTAAAAATGAAAATGGTTACTGCAAAGGAAACGGTTTAAACTAGAAGAACAAAATTTGGTGAGCCAAGTGGGATTGGTGTACTGATCATTACCTGCCAGTATCATCAAGATTGGGTGAAAAAATGTTTGCTGAGATTTCAGGAAACTCGTAGTTTTTTTGGAAGCTTGGCAACCCCTTTCAATGAAAGTGATTCTCGTCAGTCTCTGCTTGGGGCTACTTCAATAGGACACAAACCAAAGCGATAGAACTTGGAACTACATTATTGTGCCAAGTTTCAAAGAGCTAGCACAAAAAGTGTTTGATTTAGAGTTCCAACTACATGTATCCATATAGGAGAAAACAGAGTGAAACCTAAAAATGAAAACGGTTACTGCAAAGGCACGGTTTAACTAGAAGAACGAAATTTGGTGAGCCAAGTGGATTGGAGTACCTGATCATTACCTGCCAGTATCATCAAGATTGGGTTGAAAAAATGTTTGCTGAGATTTCCGGAAACTCGTAGTTTTTGAAGCTTGGCAACCCTTCAATGAAAGTGATTCTCGTCACTCTCCGCTGGGGCAACTTCAATAGGACACAAACCATAGCGACAGAACTTGGAACTACATTATTGTGCCAAGTTTCAAAGAGCTAGCACAAACCGTGTTTGATTTAGAGTTCCAACTACATGTACCATACAGGAGAAAAACAGAGTGAAACCTAAACATGAAAACGGATACTGCAAAAAGACGGTTTAACCTACAAGAACGAAATTTGGTGAGCCAAGTGGAATTGGTGGACTGATCATAAAATGGAAATATCATCAAGATTGGGTGAAAAAATGTTTGCTGAGATTTCCGGAAACTCGTACTTTTTGGAAGCTTGGCAACCCCTTTCAATGAAAGTGATTCTCATCAGTCTCTACTTGGGGCTACTTCAATAGGACACAAACCATAGCGATAGAACATTGAACTGCATTATTGTGCCAAGTTTCAAAGAGCTAGCACAAAGCGTGTTTGATTTAGAGTTCCAAATACATGTTTCCATATAGGAGAAAACAGAGTGAAACCTAAACATGAAAACGTTGCGGCAAAGGAACGGTTTAACCTAGGAGAGTGAAATTTGGTGATCCAACTGGGATTGTTTGACTGATCATTAAATGGAAGTATCATCAAGATTGGGTGAAAAATGTTTGCTGAGATATCCGGGAACTCGTAGTTTTTGAAGCTTGTCAACCCCTTTCAATGAAAGTGATTCTCGTCAGTCTCTGCTTGGGGCTACTTCAATAGGACACAAACCATAGCGATAGAACTTGGAAATACATTATTGTGCCAAGTTTCAAAGAGCTAGCACAACCGTGTTTGATTTAGAGTTCCAAATACATGTATCCATATAGGAGAAAACAGAGTGAAACCTACACATGAAACCGGTTACTGCAAAGAACGGTTTAACCTAAAAGAACGAAATTTGGTGAGCCAAGTGGGATTCGTGTACTGATCATTAAATGGATGTACATCAAGATTGGGTGAAAAAACTTTTGCTGAGATTTCAGGAAAATCGTAATTGTTTGGAAGCTTGGCAACCCCTTTCAATGAAAGTGATCTCGTCTGTCTCTGCTTGGGGCTACTTCAATAGGACACAAACCATAGCGATAGAACGTGGAACTACATTATTGTGCCAAGTTTCAAAGAGCTAGCACAAACCGTGTTTGATTTAGAGTTCCAACTACGTGTATCCATATAGGAGAAAACAGAGTGAAACCTAAACATGAAGACGGTTACTGCAAAGGAACGGTTTCACCTAGAAGAACGATAATTTGGTGAGCCAAGTGGGAATGGTGCACTGATCATTACCTGCAAGTATCGCCAAGATTGGGTGAAAAATGTTTGCTGAGATTTCCGGAAACTCGAAGTTTTTTGGAAGCTTGGCAACCCCTTTCAATGAAAGTGATTCTCTCAGCTCTGCTTGGGGATACTTCAATAGGACACAAAACATAGCGATAGACTTGGAACTACATTATTGTGCCAAGCTCCAAAGAGCTAGCACAAACCGTGTTTGATTTAGAGTTCCAACTACATGTACCCATATAGGAGAAAACAAGTGAACCTAAACATGAAGCGGTTACTGCAAAGGAACGGTTTTAAAACGAGGAGAACGAAATTTGGTGAGCAAAGTGGGATTGGTGTCCTGATCATTACCTGCAAGTATCATCAAGATTGGGTGAAAAAATGTTTGGTGAGATTTGAGGAAAATCGTAGTTTTTTGGAAGCTTGGCAACCCCTTTCATGTAAGCGATTCTCGTCAGTCTCTGCTTGGGGCTACTTCAATAGGACACAAAGGATAGCGAGAGAACGTTTAACTACATTATTGTAACAAGTTTCAAAGAGCTAGCACAAACCGTGTTTGATTTAGAGTTCCAACTACATGTATCCATATAGGAGAAAACACAGTGAAACCTAAACATGAAAACGGTTACTGCAAAGGAACGGTTTAACCTAGAGAGACGAAATTTGGTGAGCCAAGTGGGATTGGTGGGCTGATCATTAAATGGAAGTATTCATCAAGATTGGGTGAAAAAATGTTTGCTGAGATTTCCCGGAAAATCCTACTTTTTGGAAGCTTGGCAACCCCTTTCAATGAAAGTGATTCTCGTTAGTCTCTGCTTGGGGCTACTTCAATACTACACAAACCATAGCGATAGAACTTGGAACTAACTTATTGTGCCAAGTTTCAAAGAGCTTGCACAAACCGTGTTTGATTTAGAGTTCCAACTACATGTATCCATATAGAGGGAAACAGAGTGAAACCTAAACATGTAAACGGTTACTGCAAAGGAACTGTTTAACCTAGAAGAACAAAAATTGGTGTACCAAGTGGGATTCATGTACTGATCACTACCTGCAAGTATCATCAAGATTGGGTGAAAAAATGTTTGCTGAAACTTCAGGAAACTCGCAGTTTTGGAAGCTTGGCAACCCCTTTCAATGAAAGTGATTCTCGTCAGTCTCTGCTTGGGGCTACTTCAATAGGACACAAACCTTAGTGATAGAACTTGGAACTACATTATTGTGCCAAGCTTTAAAGAGCTAGCACACCGTGTTTGATTTAGCGTTCAAACTACATGTATCCATATAGGAGACATAGAGTCAAACCTAAACATGAAAACGGTTACTACAAAGGAACGTTTCACCTAGAAAAACGAAATTTGGTGTGCCATGTGGGATTCATGTTACTGATCAATACCTGCAAGTATCATCATAGATTGGGAGAAAAAATGTTTGCTGAAACTTCAGGAAACTCGCAGTTTTTTGGAAGCTTGGCAACCCCTTTCAATGAAAGTGATTCTCGTCAGTCTCTGCTTGGGGCTACTTCAATACTACACAAACCACAGCGATAGAACTAGGAACTACATTATTGTGCCAAGTTTCAAACAGCTAGCACCAAACCGTGTTTGATTTAGAGTTCCAACTACATGTATCCATATAGGAGAAAACAGAGTGAAACCTAAACATGAAAACGGTACTGCAAAGGAAATGATTAACCTCGAAGAACGAAATTGGTGAGCCAAGTGGGATTGCTATAATGCTAACTACCTGCAAGTGTCATCAATATTGGGTGAAAAAATGTTTGCTGAGATTTCAGGAATCTCACAGTTTTTTGGAAGCTTGGCAACCCCTTTCAATGAAAGTGATTCTCGTCAGTCTCTGCTTGGGGCTTCTTCAATAGGACACAAACCATAGTGATAGAAATCGAAACTACATTATTGTGCCAAGTTTCAAAGAGCTAGCACAAACCGTGTTTGATTTAGAGTTCCAACTACATGTATCCATATAGGAAGAAAACAGAGTGAAACCTAAACATGAAACGGATACTGCAAAAGAACGGTTTAACCTACAAGAACGAAATTTGGTGAGCCAAGTGGAATTGGTGGACTGATCTTAAATGGAAATATCATCAAGATTGGGTGAAAAAATGTTTGCTGAGATTTCCGGAAACTCGTACTTTTTTGGAAGCTTGGCAACCCCTTTCAATGAAAGTGATTCTCGTCAGTCTCTGCTTTGGGCTTCTTCAATCGGACACAGACCATAGTGATAGAACGTGGAACTACATTATTGTGCCAAGTTTCAAAGAGCTAGCACAAACCGTGTTTGATTTAGAGTTCCAATTACATGTATCCATATAGGAGAAAACAGAGTGAAACCTAAACATGAAAACGGTTACTGCAAAGGAACGGTTTAACCTAGAAGAACGAAATTTGGTGAGCCAAGTGGGATTGGTGTACTGATCATTACCTGCCAGTATCATCAAGATTGGGTGAAAAAATGTTTGCTGAGATTTCAGGAAACTCGTAGTTTTTTGGAAGCTTGGCAACCCTTTCAATAAAAGGGATTCTCGTCACTCTCCGCTTGGGGCAACTTCAATAGGACACTAACCATATCGATAGAACTTGTAACTACATTATTGTGCCAAGTTTCAAAGAGCTAGCACAAACCGTGTTTTTGATTTAGAGTTCCAACTACATGAATCCATATAGGAGAATATAGAGTGAAACCTAAACATGAAAAGGGTTACTGCAAAGGAATGGTTTAACCTAGAAGAACGAAATTTAGTGAGCCAAGTGAGATTGGGTGTACTGATCATTACCTGCCAGTATCATCAAGATTGGGTGAAAAAATGTTTGCTGAGAATTCCGGAAACTCGTAGTTTTTCAAAAACTTGTCAACCCCTTTCAATGAAAGTGATTCTCGTCAGTCTCTGCTTGGGGCTACTTCAATAGGAAACAAACCATAGCGATACAACATGGAACTACATTTATTGTGCCAAGTTTCAAAGAGCTAGCACAAACCGTGTTTTTATTTAGTGTTCCAACTACATGTATCCATATAGGAGAAAACAGAGTGAAACCTAAAAATGGAAAACGGTTACTGCAAAGGAATGTTTTAACCTAGAAGAACAAAATTTGGTGAGCCAAGTGGGATTGGTGTACTGATCATCACCTGCCAGTGTCATCAAGATTCGGTGAAAAAAAGTTTTGCTGATATTCCGGAACTCGTAGTTTTTTGGAAGCTTGGCAACCTTTTTCAATGAATGTGATTCTCGTCAGTCTCTGCTTGGGGCTACTTCAATAGGACACAAACCATAGCGATAGAACTTGGAACTACATTATTGTGCCAAGTTTCAAACAGCTAGCATAAACCGTGTTTGATTTAGAGTTCCAACAACATGTATCCATATAGGAGAAAACAGGGTGAAACCTAAACATGAACACGGTTACTGCAAAGGAACGGTTTAAGCTAGGAGATCGAAATTTGGTGAGCCAAGTGGGTATTGGTGTACTGATCTTTACCTGCCAGTATCATCAAGATTGGGTGAAAAATTTTTGCTGAGATTTCCGGAAACTCGTAGATTTTTCAAAAGCTTGGCAACCCCTTTCAATGAAAGTGATTCTCGTCAGTCTCTGCTTGGAGATACTTCAATAGGACACAAACCATAGCGATAGAACTTGGAACTACATCATTGTGCCAAGTTTCAAAGAGCTACTACAAACCGTGTTTGATTTAGAGTTCCAACTACATGTATCCATATAGGAGAAAACAGAGTGAAACCTAAAAATGAAAATGGTTACTGCAAAGGAACGGTTTTAAACTAGAAGAACAAAATTTGGTGAGCAAGTGGGATTGGGTGTACTGATCATTACCTGCCAGTATCATCAAGATTGGGTGAAAAAATGTTTGCTGAGATTTCAGGAGAACTCGTAGATTTTTGGAAGCTTGGCAACCCCTTTCAATGAAAGTGATTCTCGTCAGTCTCTGCTTGGGGCTACTTCAATAGGACACAAACCAAAGCGATAGAACTTGGAACTACATTTATTTGTGCCAAGTTTCAAAGAGCTAGCACAAACCGTGTTTGATTTAGAGTTCCCAACTACATGTATCCATATAGGAGAAAACAGAGTGAAACCTAAAAATGAAAACGGTTACTGCAAAGGAACGGTTTAACCTAGAAGAACGAAATTTGGTGAGCCAAGTGGGATTGGTGTACTGATCATTACCTGCCAGTATCATTCAAGATTGGGTGAAAAAATGTTTGCTGGAGATTTCCGGAAACTCGTAGTTTTTTGGAAGCCTTGGCAACCCCTTTCAATAAAAGGGATTCTCGTCACTCTCCGCTTGGGCAACTTCAATAGGACACTAACCATATCGATAGAACTTGTAACTACATTATTGTGCCAAGTTTCAAAGAGCTAGCACAAACCGTGTTTGATTTAGAGTTCCAACTACATGTATCCATATAGGAGAATATAGAGTGAAACCTAAACATGAAAAGGGTTACTGCAAAGGAATGGTTTAACCTAGAAGAACGAAATTTAGTGAGCCAAGTGAGATTGGTGTACTGATCATTACCTGCCAGTATCATCAAGATTGGGTGAAAAAAATGTTTGCTGAGAATTCCGGAAACTCGTAGTTTTTCAAAAAACTTGTCAACCCCTTTCAATTGAAAGTGATTCTCGTCAGTCTCTGCTTTGGGCTACTTCAATAAGAAACAAACCATAGCGATAGAACTTGGAACTACATTATTGTGCCAAGTTTCAAAGAGCTAGCACAAACCGTGTTTTATTTAGTGTTCCAACTACATGTATCCATATAGGAGAAACAGAGTGAAACCTAAAAATGAAAACGGTTACTGCAAAGGAATGTTTTAACCTAGAAGAACAAAATTTGGTGAGCCAAGTGGGATTGGTGTACTGATCATCACCTGCCTGTGTCATCAAGATTCGGTGAAAAAAACTTTTGCTGATATTTCGGAAACTCGTAGTTTTTTGGAAGCTTGGCAACCTTTTTTCAATGAATGTGATTCTCGTCAGTCTCTGTCTGGGGCAACTTCAATAGGACACAAACCATAGCGATAGAACTTGGAACTACATTATTGTGCCAAGTTTCAAACAGCTAGCATAAACCGTGTTTGATTTAGAGTTTCCAAATACATGTATCCATATAGGAAAAAGGAGAGTGAAACCTAAAAACGAAAACGGTTACTGCAAAGGAACGGTTTAAGCAGGAATAACGAAATTATTGAGCCAAGTGGGATTGGTGTAGTGATCATTACCTGCCAGGATCATCAAGATTGGGTGAAAAAATGTTTGCTGAGATTTCAGGAAACTCGTAGTTTTTTGGAAGCTTGGCAACCCCTTTCAATGAAAGTGATTCTCGTCAGTCTCTGCTTGGGGCTACTTCACTAGGACACAGACCATAGCGATAGAACTTGGAAGTACATTATTGTGCCAAGTTTCAAAGAGCTAGTACAAACCGTGTTTGATTTAGAGTTCCAACTACATGTATCCATATAGGAGAAAACAGAGTGAATCCTAAACATGAAAAAGGTTACTGCAAAGGAACGGTTTAACTTGAAGAACGAAATTTGGTGAGCCAAGTGGGATTGGTGTACTGATCATTACCTGCCAGTATCATCAAGATTGGGTGAAAAAATGTTTGCTGAGATTTCAGGAAACTCGTAGTTTTTGGAAGCTTGGCAACCCATTCAATGAAAGTGATTCTCGTCAGTCTCTGCTTGGGGCAACCTCAATAGGACACAAACCATAGCGATAGAACTTGGAACTACATTATTGTGCCAAGTTTCAAAGAGCTAGCACAAACCGTGTTTGATTTAGAGTTCCAACTACATGTATCCATATAGGAGAAAACAGACTGAAATTAAACATGAAAACGGTTACTGCAAAGGAACGGTTTAACTTGAAGAACGAAATATGGTGAGCCAAGTGGGATTGGTGTACTGATCATGACCTGCCAGTATCATCAAATTGGTTTAAAAAATGTTTGCTGAGAATTCCGGACTCGTAGATTTTCGAAAGCTTGGCAACCCCTTTCACTTTAAGTGATTCTCGTCAGTCGCTGCTTGGGGCTACTTCAATAGGACACAAACCATAGCGATAGAACTTGGAACTACATTATTGTGCCAAGTTTCAAAGAGCTAGCACAAACCGTGTTTGATTTAGAGTTCCAACTACATGTATCCATATAGGAGAAAACAGAGTGAAACCTAAACATAAAAACGGTTACTGCAAAGGAACGGTTTAAGCTGGACGAACGAAATTTGGTGAGCCATGTGGGATTGGTGTACTGATCATTACCTGCCAGTATTATCAAGATTGGGTGAAAAAAAATGTTTGCTGAGACTTCAGGAAACTCGTAGTTTTTTGGAAGCTTGGCAACCCCTTTCAATGAAAGGATTCTCGTCAGTCTCTGCTTGGGGCTACTTCAATAGGACAGAGACCATAGCGAGAGAACTTGGAACTACATTATTGTGCCAAGTTTCAAAGAGCTAGCACAAACCTGTTTGATTTAGTGTTTCCAACTACATGTATCCATATAGGAGAAAACAGAGTGAAACCTAAATATGAAAACGGTTACTGCAGAGGAACGATTTAGCCTAGAAGAACGAAATTTGGTGAGTCAAGTGGGATTGGTGTACTGATCATGACCTGCCAGTATCATCAAGATTGGGTGAAAAAAATGTTTGCTGAGAATTCCGGAAACTCGGAGGATTTTCGAAAGCTTGGCAACCCCTTTAAATGAAAGTCATTCTCGTCAGTCTCTGGTTGCCGATACTTCAAATAGGACACAAACCATAGCGATAGAACTTGGAACTACATTATTGTGCCAAGTTTCAAAGAGCTAGCACAAACCGTGTTTGATTTAGAGTTCCAAAACATGTATCCATATAGGAGAAACAGAGTGAAACCTAAACATGAAAACCCGTTCCTGCAAAGGAACGGTTTAAGCTAGAAGAACGAAAATAGGTGAGCCAAGTGGGATTGGTGTACTGATCATTACCTGCCAGTATCATCAAGATTGGGTGAAAAAATGTTTGCTGAGATTTCAGGAAACTCGTAGTTTTTGGAAGCTTGGCAACCCCTTTCAATGAAAGTGATTTCTTCACTCTCCGCCTGGGGCAACTTCAATAGGACACAAACCATAGCGATAGAACTTGGAACTACATTATTGTGCCAAGTTTCAAAGAGCTAGCACAAACCGTGTTTGATTTAGAGTTCCAACTACATGTATCCATATAGGAGAAAACAGAGTGAAACATAAACATGAAAACGGTTACTGCAAAGGAACGATTTAAGTTAGAAGAACGAAATTTGGTGAGCCAAGTGGGACTGGTGTACTGATCATTACCTGCCAATATGATCAAGATTGGGTGAAAAAATGTTTGCTGAGATTTCAGGAAACTCGTAGTTTTTTGGAAGCTTGGAAACCCCTTTCAATGAAAGGGATTCTCGTCAGTCTCCGCTTGTGGCTACTTCAATAGGACACCAAACCATAGCGATAGAACTTGGAACTACATTATTGTGCCAAGTTTCAAAGAGCTAGCACAAACCGTGTTTGATTAGAGTTCCAATTATATGTATCCATATAGGAGAAACCAGAGTGAAACCTAAAATGAAAACTGTTACTGCAAAGGAACGGTTTAACCTAGAAGAATGAAATTTGGTGAGCCAAGTGGGATTGGTGTACTGATCATTACCTGCCAGTATCATCAAGATTGGGTGAAAAATATTTGCTGAGATTTCCAGAAAATCGTATTTTTTTTAAAAGCTTGGCAACCCCTTTCAATGAAAGAGATTCTCATCAGTCTCTGCTTGGGGCTACTTCAATAGGACACAAACCATAGAGATAGAACTTGGAACTACATTATTGTGACAAGTTTCAAAGAGTTAGCAAAAACCGTGTTTGATTAGAGTTCCAACTACATGTATCCATATAGGAGAAAACAGAGTGAAACCTAAACATGAAAACGGTTCCTGCAAAGGAACCGTTTAACCTAGATGAACGAAATTTGGGTTAGCCAAGTCGTATTGGTGTACTGATCATTACCTGCCAGTATCATCAGATTGGGTGAAAAATTTTTTGCTGAGATTTCCGGAAACTCGTAGTTTTTTTGAAGTTTGGCAACCCCTTTCAATGAAAGTGATTCTCGTCAGTCTCTGCTTGGGGATACTTCACTAGGACACAAACCATAGCGATAGAACTTGGAACTACATTATTGTGCCAAGTTTCAAAGAGCTAGCACAAACCATGTTTGATTTAAATTTCCAAATACATGTATCCATATAGGAGAAAACAGAGTGAAACCTAAACATGAAAACGGTTCCTGCAAAGGAAACCGTTTAACCTAGAAGAACGAAATTTGCTGTGCCAAGTGGGATTGGTGTACTGATCATTACCTGCCAATATCATCAAGATTGGGTGAAAAAATGTTTGCTGAGATTTCAGGAAACTCGTAGTTTTTTGGAAGCTTGGAAACCCCTTTCAATGAAAGGGATTCTCGTCAGTCTCCGCTTGGGGCTACTTCAATAGGACAAAAACCATAGCGATAGAACTTGGAACTACATTATTGTGCCAAGTTTCAAAGAGCTAGCACAAACCGTGTTTGATTTAGAGTTCCAATTATATGTATCCATATAAGAGAAACCAGAGTGAAACCTAAAAATGAAAACTGTTACTGCAAAGGAACGGTTTAACCTAGAAGAACGAAATTTGTTGAGCCAAGTGGGATTGGTGTACTGATCATGACCTGCCAGATTCATCAAGATTGGGTGAAAAAATGTTTGCTGAGAATTCCGGAAACTCGTAGATTTTCGAAAGCTTGGCAACCCCTTTCAATGAAACTGATTCTCATCAGTCTCTGCTTGGGGCTACTTCAATAGGACACAAACCATAGCGATAGAACTTGGAACTACATTATTGTGCCAAGTTTCAAAGAGTTAGCACAAACCGTGTTTGATTTAGAGTTCCAACTACATGTATCCATATAGCAGAAAACAGAGTGAAACCTAAACATGAAAACGTTTACTGCAAAGGAACCGTTTAACCTAGAAGAACGAAATTTGGTGAGCCAAGTGGGATTGGTTGTACTGATCATTACCTGCAAGTATAATCAAGATTGGGTGAAAAAATGTTTGCTGAGATTTCCAGAAACTCGTAATTTTTTTAAAAGCTTGGCAACCCCTTTCAATGAAACTGATTCTCATCAGTCTCTGCTTGGGGCTACTTCAATAGGACACAAACCATAGCGATAGAACTTGGAACTAACATTATTGTGCCAAGTTTCAAAGAGTTAGCACAAACCGTGTTTGATTTAGAGTTCCAATTATATGTATCCATATAGGAGAAACCAGAGTGAAACCTAAAAATGAAAACTGTTACTGCAAAGGAACGGTTTAACCTAGAAGAACGAAATTTGGTGAGCCAAGTGGGATTGGTGTACTGATCATGACCTGCCAGTATAATCAAGATTGGGTGAAAAAATGTTTCTGAGATTTCCAGAACTCGTAATTTTTTTAAAGCTTGGCACCCCTTTCAATGAAAGAGATTCTCATCAGTCTCTGCTTGGGGCTACTTCAATAGGACAGAAACCATAGAGATAGAACTTGGAACTACATTATTGTGACAAGTTTCAAAGAGTTAGCACAAACGTGTTTGATTTAGAGTTCCAACTACATGTATCCATAAAGGAGAAAACAGAGAGAAACCTAAACATGAAAACGGTTCCTGCAAAGGAACCGTTTAACCTAGATGAACGAAATTTGGTTAGCCAAGTGGGATTGGTGTACTGATCATTACCTGCCAGTATCATCAAGATTGTGTGAAAAAATCTTTGCTGAGATTTCCGGAAACTCGTAGTTTTTGGAAGCTTGGCAACCCGTTTCAATGAAAGGGATCTTCATCAGTCTCTGCTTGGGGCTACTTCAATAGGACACAAACCATAGCGATAGAAATTGGAACTACATTATTGTGCCAAGTTTCAAAGAGCTAGTACAAACCGTGTTTGATTTAGAGTTCCAACTACATGTATCCATATAGGAGAAAACAGAGTGAAACCTAAACATGAAAATGGTTACTGCAAAGGAACGGTTTAACTTGAAGAACGAAATTGGGAGAGCCAAGTGGGATTGGTGTACTGATCATTACCTGCCAGTAACATAAGATTGGGTGAAAAATGTTTGCTGAGAATTCCGGAAACTCGTAGATTTTCGAAAGCTTGGCAACCCCTTTCAATGAAACTGATTCTCATCAGTCTCTGCTTGGGGCTACTTCAATAGGACACAAACCATAGCGATAGAAATTGGAACTACATTATTGTGCCAACTTTCAAAGAGCTAGCACAAACCGTGTTTGATTTAGAGTTCCAAATACTTGTATCCATATAGGAGAAAACAGAGTGAAACCCTAAACATGAAAACGGTTCCTGCAAAGGGAACGGTTTAAGCTAGAAGAACGAAAATAGGTGAGCCAAGTGGGATTTGTGTACTGATCATTACCTGCCAGTATCATCCAGATTGGGTGAAAAAATGTTTGCTGAGATTTCAGGAAACTCGTAGTTTTTGGAAGCTTGGCAAACCCCTTTCAATGAAAGTGATTCTCTTCACTCTCCGCCTGGGGCAATTCAATAGGACACAAACCATAGCGATAGAACTAGGAACTACATTATTGTGCCAAGTTTCAAAGAGCTAGCACAAACCGTGTTTGATTTAGAGTTCCAACTACATGTATCCATATAGGAGAAAACAGAGTGAAACCTAAACATGAAAACGGTTACTGCAAAGGAACGGTTTAACTTGAAGAACGAAATTGGGTGAGCCACGTGGGATTGGTGTACTGATCATTACCTGCCAGTATCATAAGATTGGGTGAAAAAATGTTTGCTGAGATTTCCGGAATCTCGTAGTTTTTTGGAAGCTTGGCAACCCTTTCAATTGAAAGTGATTCTCGTCAGTCTCTGCTTGCGGATACTTCAATACGACACAAACCAAAGCGATAGAACTTGGAACTACATTATTTTGCCAAGTTTCAAAGAGCTAGCACAAACTGTGTTTGATTTTAGAGTTCCAACTATATGTATCCATATAGGAGAAAACAGAGTGAAACCTAAATATGAAATTGGTTACTGCAAAGGAACGATTTAATCTAGAAGAACGAAATTTTGTGAGCCAAGTGGGATTGGTGTACTGATCATGACCTGCCAGTATCATCAAGGTTGGGTGAAAAAATGTTTGATGAGAATTCCGGAAACTCGTAGATTTTCGAAAGCTTGGCAACCCCTTTCAATGAAACTGATTCTCATCAGTCTCTGCTTGGGCTACTTCAATAGGACACAAACCATAGCGATAGAACTTGGAACTAACATTATTGTGCCAACTTTCAAAGATCTAGCACAAACCCTGTTTGATTTAGAGTTCCAACTACATGTATTCATATAGGAGAAAACAGAGTGAAACCTAAACATGAAAACGGTTACTGCAAAGGAACACTTTAAGCTAGAAGAACGAAAATAGGTGAGCCAAGTGGGATTTGTGTACTGATCATTACCTGCCAGTATCATCAAGATTGTGTGAAAAAATGTTTGCTGAGATTTCCGGAAACTCGTAGTTTTTTGGAAGCTTGGCAACCCCTTTCAATGAAAGTGATTCTCCTTCACTCTCCGCCTGGGGCAACTTAAATAGGACACAAACCATAGCGATAGAACTTGGAACTACATTATTGTGCCAAGTTTCAAAAGAGCTAGCACAAACCGTGTTTGATTTAGAGTTCCAAGTACATGTATCCATATAGGAGAAAACAGAGTGAAACATAAACATGAAAACGCTTCCTGCAAAGGAACGGTTTAACTTGAAGAATGAAATTTGGTGAACCAAGTGGGATTGGTGTACTGATCATTACCTGCCAGTATCATCAAGATTGGGTGAAAAAATGTTTGCTGAGGTTTCAGGAAACTCGTAATTTTTTGGAAGCTTGGCAACCCCTTTCAATGAAAGTGATTCTCGTCAGTCTCTGCTTGGTGCTACTTCAATAGGATACAGACCATAGAGATAGAACTTGGAACTACATTATTGTGCCAAGTTTCAAAGAGCTAGCACAAACCGTGTTGATTTAGAGTTCCAACTAAATGTATCCGTATAGGAGAAAACACAGTGAAACCTAAACAAGAAAACGGTTCCTGCAAAGGAACCGTTTAACCTAGAAGAACGAAATTTGGTGAGCCAAGTGGGATTGGTGTACTGATCATTACCTGAAAGTATCATAAGATTGGGTGAAAAAATGTTTGCTGAGATTTCCGGAAACTCGTAGTTTTTGGGAAGCTTGGCAACCCCTTTCACTTTAAGTGATTCTCGTCAGTCTCTGCTTGGGGATACTTCAATAGGACACAAACCATAGCGATAGAATTTGGAACTACATTATTGTGCCAAGTATCAAAGAGCTAGCACAAACCATGTTTGATTTAGAGTTCCAAATACATGTATCCATATAGGAGAAAAACAGAGTGAAACCTAAATATGAAAACGGTTACTGCAAAGGAACCGTTTAACCTAGAAGAACGAAAATAGGTGAGCCAAGTGGGATTGGTGTACTGATCATTACCTGCCAGTATCATCAAGATTGCGTGAAAAAATGTTTGCTGAGATTTCCGGAAACTCTTAGTTTTTCGATAGCTTGGCAACACCTTTCAATCAAAGTGATTCTCGTCAGTCTCTGCTTGGGGCTACTTCAATAGGACACAAAACCATAGCGATAGAACTTGGAACTACATTATTGTGCCAAGTTTCAAAGAGCTAGCACAAACCGTGTTTGATTTAGAGTTCCAATTATATGTATCCATATTGGAGAAACCAGAGTGAAACCTAAAAATGAAAACTGTACTGCAAAGGAACGGTTTAACCTAGAAGAACGAAATTTGGTGAGCCAAGTGGGATTGGTGTACTGATCATGACCTGCCAGTACCATCAAGATTGGGTGAAAAAATGTTTGCTGAGAATTCCGGAATCTCGTAGATTTTCGAAAGCTTGGCAACCCCTTTCAATGAAACTGATTCTCATCAGTCTCTGCTTGGGGCTACATCAATAGGACACAAACCATAGCGATAGAACTTGGAACTACATTATTGTGCCAACTTTCAAAGAGCTAGCACAAACCGTGTTTGATTTAGAGTTCCAAATACATGTATTCATATAGGAGAAAACAGAGTGAAACCTAAACATGAAAACGGTTACTGCAAAGGAACGGTTTAAGCTAGACGAACGAAAATAGGTGAGCCAAGTGGGATTGGTGTACTTATCATTACCTGGCAGTATCATCAAGATTGGGTGAAAAAATGTTTGCTGATATTTCAGGAAACTCGTAGTTTTTTGGAAGCTTGGCAACCCCTTTCAATGAAAGTGATTCTCGTCAGTGTCTGCTTGGGGCTACTTCAATAGGACACAGACCATAGCGATAGAACTTGGAAGTACATTATTGTGCCAAGTTTCAAAGAGCTAGCACAAACCGTGTTTGATTTAGAGTTCCAACTACATGTATCCATATAGGAGAAAACAGAGTGAAACCTAAACATGAAAACGGTTCCTGCAAAGATACGGTTTAAGCTAGAAGAACGAAAATAGGTGAGCCAAGTGGGATTGGTGTACGGATCATTACCTACCAGTATCATCAAGATTGGGTGAAAAAATGTTTGCTGAGATTTCCGGAAACTCGTAGTTTTTTGGAAGCTTGGCAACCCCTTTCAATGAAAGTGATTCTCTTCACTCTCCGCCTGGGGCAACTTCAATAGGACACAAACCATAGCGATAGAACTTGGAACTACATTATTGTGCCAAGTTTCAAAGAGCTAGCACAAACCGTGTTTGATTTAGAGTTCCAACTACATGTATCCATATAGGAGAAAACAGAGTGAAACATAAACATGAAAACGGTTACTGCAAAGGAACGATTTAAGCTAGAAGAAAGAAATTTGGTGAGCCAAGTGGGATTGGTGTACTGATCATTACCTGCCAGTATCATCAAGATTGGGTGAAAAAATGTTTGCTGAAATTTCCGGAAACTCGTAGATTTTCGAAAGCTTGGCAACCCCTTTCAATGAAACTGATTCTCATCAGTCTCTCCTTGGGGCTACTTCAATAGGACACAAACCATAGCGATAGAACTTGGGAACTACATTATTGTG